>NC_045736.1:33142529-33148488 GCF_008692095.1 Etheostoma spectabile | reverse complement strand
TGTGTCTGTGTGTGTGTGTCTGTGTGTGTGTGTCTGTGTGTGTGTGTGTCTGTCTGTAATGTATGTTGATGTTGGTATAAATAAAAGCAAATACGTACACTGCATTGTGATCAGATGCCAGCCAGGTTAAATGACATCTGTACAGTGTGACCACATTCTCAGGAAAACATCTGCCCAACAATTTGAAAAGCCACAAAATTCTGCCTCTTCCTGCCAGCTCCAACAAGTCCAGCAAAAGGTCTAGGCAGCAGCAATAGCTTTAAAGTCTTTCCACACAGAAAGTGAATGAAATGGCATTGCTTTTCTAGGAACACTCTAGGGATTGTTAACAACTCAGCCTGCTCTGCCTTACTAACTTGTGAAATAAAGGTCGGCGTGGCCAGGAGTCCTCTTTAAGCACGTTGACACGCTAGTCTGTTAGTGTACCACTGGCATGTATGCTCATTTATTTGTGTGTGTGCGTGTAGGTCTGCCGGCCCTGTACCGCGCTGACGGCCACGTTTCAGCGGACGAGCCTCCCCCGTGTGTGTTGGAGAGGTTGTGTGAGCTGCACGACGGGCTGGTGGTGGAGGCCAAAGGCATCAAGCAGCACTACTTCAAACCCTACATACAGAAACTGTACCAGAAGCAGGTACGCATTCTCTCACACCTGCAGATATTCATTCAGGTTTGTTTCCTGTGTTTTTAAAGTGCCCTATTTTCTTTCATACTCACTTTATTCCCCTCTACACATTTGTAATTTGTACTGTAAGTATTCAAAAAGATTTCCAACCTCGATTGGACTTATGTGAGCCAACAAACTTTCTATCTATCCGTTATTGTAAACTCACCTTGATCTTAACTTCTTTTCCTGATCAGATCCTGAAAGGCAACGAGGTGCATTTGACAGAACTGTTGGATCCTCAGAGCTTCCTTGATAACAAGTAAGCTACTCAGGGACAAAAGGTTAAAGGTCGCTTTCAGGGAACAGTTACTGTCCTTCCTGTCCCACTTTCCCTCACTCTGTCTCCTAATCTGTGCTGCAGAATAACGTTTTATATTTGACTACCGATTAGAGATATTTCTGTGTTTACCTGTCCCTCTGTCCATGTGTGTGTGTGTGTGTGTGTGTGTGTGTGTGTGTGTGTGTGTGTGTGTGTGTTGCGTGCAGTAAAGCCATAAACAGGGAGTATGAGGAGTACGTGTTGACCGTGGGGGATTTTGATGAGCGGGTGTTTCTGGGAGCCGATGCCGACGAGGAAATCGGGACTCCGAGGAAGATTGTTCAGGAGTCTTCTGCCAGCCAGACGAACGCTCAGAGCCAGCTGCAACAACATGTAGAGAAGGTAAACACACACACACTGTTAACATGCACAGATTATACCAACATACAAACACTTGGCTATGGGCACAACTGAAAATGTAAATCTAAAAAAAAAAAAAAATACATATATCGAATAGATGTTGATTAATCTGACGTAGAAATAGTCAGAAACAAATGCACTATTTCCTCCTCTTTGTTTAATTAAAAACTAAGAACCAGACTATTTTAATAGGTGTGTGGTCTATATATATATATACACTCACCGGCACTTTATTAGGTACCCGATGTAACGGGTTGGACCCCTTTTGCCTTCAGAACTGCCCTCAATTCTGGTGGCATAGATTCACAAGGTGCTGGAAGTCCTAGGGAGTTTGGTCCATATTGACTGAGGCATCACACAGTTGCCGCAGATTTGTCGGCTGCACATCCATGATGCGAATCTCCCGTTCCACCACATCCCAAAGATGGCTATGGATTGAGATTGGTGACTGTGGAGGCCATTTGAGTACAGCCAATCATTGTATGTTAAGAAACCAGTCTGTGATGATTCAGCTTTATGACATGGCGCATTATCCTGCTGAAAGTAGCCATCAGAAGTTGGGTACATATGGTCATAAAGGGATGGACATGGTCAGCAACAATACTCAGGTAGGCTGTGGCGTTGCAACGATGCCAATTGGTACCAAGGGGCCCAAAGAGTGCAAGAAAATATTCCCCACACCATGACACCACCCCCACCAGCCTGAACCGCGTGATACAAGGCAGGATGGATCCATGCTTTCATGTTGGGACGCCAAATTCTGACCCTACCATCCGACTGTGCCAGCAGAAATCGAGACTCATCAGAACAGGCAACGTTTTTCAATCTTCTAGTCCAATTTCGATGAGCTTGTGCAAATTGTAGTCTCAGTTTTCCTGTTCTTAGCTGAAAGGAGTGGCACCCGATGTGGTCTTCTGCTGCTGTAGCCCATCTGCCTCAAAGTTGGACGTACTGTGCGTTCAGAGATGCTCTTCTGCCCACCTTGGTTGTAACGGGTGGTTATTGAGTCACTGTTGCCCTTCTATCGCTCGAACCAGACTGGCCATTCTCCTCTGACCTCTGGCATCAACAAGGCATTTCCGCCCACGAAACTGCCGCTCACTGGATGTTTTTTTTTTTCGGATTCTCTGTAAACCTAGAGATGGTTGTGCGTGAAAATCCCAGTAGATTAGCAGTTTCTGAATACTCAGACCAGCCCTTCTGGCACCAACAATCATGCCAGTTCAAAGTCACTCAAATCACCTTTTTCCCCATACTGATGCTCGGTTTGAACTGCAGGAGATTTCTTGACCATGTCTACATGCCTAAATGCACTGAGTTGCCGCCATGTGATTGGCTGCTTAGAAATTAAGTGTTAACGAGCAGTTGGACAGGTGTACCTAATAAAGTGGCCGGTGAGTGTAGATATAATATATATATATATATATATATATATATATATATATATGACCAACATTGTAATAAAGAAACATGTCACTCAGTGCAGCTGTGTGGCTCACTGATGCATTTTTATGGCACAGAGGAAGATGTGAAAATTAGAGAGGAAAACAGTACTGTGTGTGTGTTTCTGCAGTCGGGCTCTCTCGCTCCCTCCACCCCTCTGACGGGGCGAGTCTACCTGAAGGAGAAGGACCTGCTGGTCACGCCCGTCTCCTCGGCGACGCAGAGTGTCAGCCGGCTGCAGAGCATGGTGGCCGGGTTGAGGGCGGCCCCCAGTGAAAACCTGCTTCACATCTTCAAGTCAGTTCCTCTTTTTGTCTCTTAGCTTCGTTCTGCATCGCGTCTTGTTTGTTGCAGTCGAGCTGCGTGGATCATCATTAGACCAGAGTGGGAAAACAGAGGAGGGAATTATGGGGGGGTGTAGAAACATAGGGGAGTAGAGGAGACACTCAGGCTCACGCTTCAAAAAAGTGTGTGTGTTAAAAATATGAAAAGAATTCTCTGAACTGATTTTGCAGTTCAAGCTCTACCGATTTCTTTTCTTTTTCATTCACACCCCTATCAAGCATGCATTTTAGATGAAGGAGAAGAGAGTATATCGAGCTGTTCCTCGTCCCGGTTATCTCAGCGCTGTTAAATTGTTTGTACGGGACGCATGAGTTTTCTACCTTGATGTTATTGTAAACAAACATTGTGATTGGGTATATAATCATACAGTCTCCATAGTAACCGTGTCCTGTGCTGTTTGAAGGTCTTGCTCCAGAAATCCCACAGAGTCCATACAGAGCAGAGTCAAGACACTGGGACAAACCTTCAAAGAACATTACACCAACGACTCAGAGGACATGCCCGGCTCTCATATAGGTACGTTGGGACAACCTGGGACAAATTATATATGTAGATATAACAGTACATAGCTGCATCTTTGCAGTATATAAATCTATTTTATTTTAGACTTTGCAGAGAACCGTCTAAAGCTGGCTGAGATCCTCTACTACAAGATCCTGGAGAACGTCATGGTGCAGGAGACCAAACGGCTGCAAGGCAAAGACATGAGTGTAAGCAGCCGCCACAGAACAGGGTTTCATCCCATTTACCAGCTATTCTAACCGTATCTATTGTTCTTATTATCATTTCAACTGATAAAGGTTAAAAGCTATTATGAGGCTATTTTGTTACATAAATGTTTTCCCAAGAACTTTCGTGCAGGAGTCTATTTGCTTTTATGTCTACTGTAAATATTTCATAAATAAAAATTGCATAAGACTACTCCAGGAGTGTTTTATTTGTTGGCTGCCACATCGAGGTGTGATATATATATTTTTTTGTACTTTAAATAAATATAAATCTGTGTGTTTGTGTATAGGTGTTATTGGAGCAGGATATCTTCCACTGCTCCCTGATGGCATGTTGTCTGGAGGTGGTGTTGTTCTCCTACAGCTCCCAGAGAACCTTCCCCTGGATCATCAACATCTTCAAGCTGACCCCATTCTACTTTTTTAAGGTCTCACACACACACACACACTCACACACTCACACACACACTCACTCACTCACTCACTCACTCAAAAACATACATGCTTTTACATCTTTAAGCTGCTGATCAAATAATTTCACTGACTCCCCTCATTGTGCCACTTGAAACAAAGTTGTATCTGTTTGCCTCCATTTACGGAATAGTTAGTATATGAATATAATATAACTGGATTTATTGTGTGTTCAGGTGATCGAGGTGTTTATCCGCTCAGAGGAAGGCCTGTCCAGAGACATGGTGAAGCACCTGAACCTGATCGAGGAGCAGGTTCTGGAGAGCAGAGCGTGGAGCGCAGACTCTGCCCTGTGGAGCGTCTTGCAGGCTGCTGGGAACAAGGTCCCCACCGTGGAGGAGGTGGGCAGGAAACGCACATCAGGGAAACACACACACTTCATATACAGCAGGGACGTGCTCCCTCCACTTATTCTCTATCTTCCCTCATCTCTCTCTCTCTCTCTTTCTCTCTAGGTAAATTTTTCCTCCAGTCTGGACTCTGGTTCTGGTTCTACTAGCGGAGGTCAGTCCCACCTGCCTCTAGTTGCCCTCTCCCCCATCATCCACCCCCGCATCAGGGAGTTCAGATCAGGCCTGGGCAGCGCACGCAAAGGTGGGTGTTCAGCTGTTTAGCTACTACATGGTTAGTGTAGTGACATATGTGCTAGGGCTGCACAATACATCCTTCTGTTATCGTCATCGCAGTATTAAATGGCCCACTAGACGCATCGCTAAAGGCCACGGCATATCCGTAGACTAGAAGTCATTCTTCTTCTAGCCTTTTTTATATTCACTTCAGCAATAAGAAAGAGAAAGTTGGAAATTATTTTCTTTCATTTGTTTTAAATTCAACAAGGTATTTTGACCACAAATACATATTGTGCAGCCCTACCATGAGCTATGATCAACTTTAATATCTGTTTTTTGTTGTTTTCTTTTTTCTCCAGATGTGCCTCCCTCCCCGCTTTCGGTCCATGACAGGTACAGCTCCCCGGCAGCTGGCAGCGCTAAACGCCGGCTCTTTGGTGACGACCCTCCAGCCCGAACCCCAGGGGTGGTCCCCATCGGGAGCCCCATGACGTCACCGGCCAAAAGGTTGACTTACGGCTCAAGCGGCACCCTGAGGATCGGACCTCAGGGCGCCCCTGCCACCGTCCTCAGTTTCCCACTGCAAGGTAGACCAGACATACGCAGGTTTACATAACTGAACACCAAGTATACAAAGGGGATGCTGCTTGATTACTATACTCCTAATCACGTCTGCTTACTGATGAGACGGATCCGCTGAAACAAGGTGTGTGTGTGTGTTTCCAGGTTTGAATAACGACCGTACTATCACACTGATCCCGGTTCAGCCGTGCGACTCCTCTGGAACCATCACGGCTCAGTTCCTGCTGACCGCCTCGCCGAGCCGCGCCACCATCGCCTCTGCAGCTCCCCCAGCCCCCGAGCCCCAGGCAGGCATCAGCCGGCCGCGACGTACCGGCTCACTCGCTCTCTTCTTCAGGAAGGTAAATGGCAAATTCTCTGGGTGGGCAAAGCAGAGAAGGGGGAGGTAACCTCTCCCCTTATGACCTCATAAGGAGCTAGATTCCAGATGGGCCCATCTGAGCTTTTTTTTTCTCAAAGGCAGAGCAGGATACCCAGG
>NC_045736.1:33123652-33142519 GCF_008692095.1 Etheostoma spectabile | reverse complement strand
CACCTATCACCATTTCAAGTCACTGGGGGGCCATAGGCAGGCTGGGGGGACTCTTATTAATGTTAAAAAACTTCATAAAGGGAAATTTTCATGCCATGGGACCTTTTAAATTTGTGCACTCAAAAGTTTATAGTTTAGGACTTCTAAGACTTTGGTTTAAGAATTTCTTGTTTTGTGAATATTTGATTATGTTTTGTATTTGTTCTCCATTTCCTACTTAAATAAAATGCGAGGTTATTTCCATGTCAGGTCCTCCAGTTTGTCTGATAGAATATCCACTTTAGCTGTCTGTGGTGTTTTCCTCCACCTGTGGATTCTTCTGAGCCGTGTGTCTCTGCAGGTGTACCACCTGGCCAGCGTACGTCTGAGGGACCTGTGTGTGAGGTTGGACGTCTCGTCGGAGCTGCGAGGGAAAATCTGGACGTGCTTTGAGCACGCTCTGGTGCACTGCACTGGTCTGATGCGGGACCGACACATCGACCAGCTGCTGCTGTGCAGCGTCTACATCGTATCCAAAGTGAGAAAGCCTCACATTTAATTAAAGACATATCCAAGGCAATGTTGTTGCCTCACAGGCAGATGTGTTTATGGCAGCTTAACAAGATTTTAATTTCTGAATGAATATGTTGTACTTGGAGGGAACTGTGGTTTCAGGCAGCTTCCCTGAACACTGTCTCTGGGTTGTGCAGAAACCCTGACTGTATTTCCAGACCCGCCAGAGAAAGACAAAGCTTTATTCACAGAATCTTTGACACTTATTTTGATGTACTTACAAAGTACATATAAACTTACTACAATATAAACTGTAATGCTAATATTCAGCACAAACAGTAGATTACAGCGTTGCACAGAGATGTATCTATGCATTAAAAACAGTGTGGCGAGGTCGGTGACTCAAGTCTGTTCGCTGTGTTCGCCGTCATCAGCCGGACCTCTAATGAAATGATATATACAAAACCACAAATCCTGCTTTGTAGGACAGGCCTCCTGTCTGCAGTCCTGCACGTGTAACACAGCTATCAGAAACCCGGTTACCGTTCACAATAAGTCTGCCTTCTCCGGGAACAGTCTAGACTACAGACACCAGGGGTCTCGTTCTCTCATAGACTTCTAAGAAAGCCGGGTGTAACAGCTGAACACACGGGTTTCTGCTCCTTTCTTGCAGATCACCAAAGAGGCGGTCACCTTCCATGACATCATGAAGTGTTATCGCAGCCAACCACAGGCCAGCAGCCATGTAAGACACGCACACACGCATGCAATTTACAAATCACTGAAAAACATCATAAAACAACTAAACTGACAATAATAAAACCTGTTTATATGGTGCTTTTGTATTATAATTACAAAGTGCTGAGACAGAAACAGATTGTGATAAAAATGTACAATTAGTAGGAAAAAGTAGGTAATAATGGTATTGATTTAGTTACTACCAGTGAACTAACCCTGTGATCATGACGTCAGAAGAAGAAACCATGTTTGAGTTGTGATTGGCTCGCTATAGGAAGTAGTAGTATAGTTTGTTTTTTAACTAGATGGAAAAACTACACATGCTTTTCAAAGAACGCTGGACTTGTGAAATGATTTGTGTCTGTGTGTCTGTGTGTGTGTGTGTGTCTGTGTGTGTCTGTGTGCCTGCGTAGGTGTACCGCAGTGTGTTACTGCGCTGCACTCCCATGGAGCAGGTGACCGATGAGAACATGGAGGTGGATCCTGTCTCAGGCGGCGAATGTAAGATCTCATCTTCATAAACACACTACAGTGGTGCTCAAAAGTTTACATACACATGCTTAAGTTGACTAAAAAGAGGAATAAAAAAATCATGTTTTGGAAATTTATTTTAATACCTAAATTAAAAAATGAGGTGCTTAGAGATAGGCATGGGATACTTTCTATAAAATCATCTCTCAATGCAAATCAAACCAGGTATTAGTCTAACTGAAATAAAACCATGCCTATCTCTAAGCATGGTGAAGAGTATGTGATGATGTGGGGCTATTTTAATTCTAAAGGCCAAGGGAACTTTATCAGGATGCATAATATCCTGAATCCAGGAAATAACTGGCCTTTAATAATAAAAATCTGCCTGCCTCTATGGGAATTTAACATAGGGGTATGTATACTTATGACCCCTGTATTTTAAATAAGAACATTTATTTATTTACAATACGTTATTCATTCACAAAGAAAATTGGTGTCCTTAAAGGTTGGATTTTACCTCATTTTTTAATTTAGGTATTAAAATAAATTTCCAAAACATGATTTTTTTATTCCTCTTTTTAGTCAACTTAAGCATGTGTATGTAAACTTTTGAGCACCACTGTATTTAGTAGGACTATTAGGATGCTGGCCTGTGGGCAACTTAAAGTAGCAACAACAAAAATATTTTTTATTTGAATTTGTATGATATAATGCAAAGATAATTTTTTGTCTTTCCTGTCCCATTCATCATCGTTATGTTGAAGGGATCCTTCAAATATTCAAATAACTGTAATATACAATTAAGAACCCCAGCAATTTCTCCTGTCTGAGGAGCCCGGAACAACACCGTTTGGGCTTTTTTGCTTTAAAAGTGACTTAAACGATAAATTGATTATCAAAATAGTTGCAGAGGAACTTTCATTTGATTAATTGCCTAATGATCAGTAAACCCAACAGGATTCAGCTAATGATGACATCAGAGCAGCTGCAGCCTACAGATGTTTGGCTTTTTCTTTTTGATAAATCACTTAAAACAAGTGATCCGTGTGCGTGTGCGTGTGTCAACAGCTGCAGAGAAACCCAATCCGGTCTCAGGAGAAGCAAATTCAGACCAATCAGGGGAGGAGGAGCGGGGCGACCTCATCCAGTTCTACAACAACGTCTACGTCCTGAAGATGAAAGGTTTCGCTCTGCGTTACGCCACCCACGATAACCGGGTACGACTCGATAACTCTCGAATCTGTTCGCTGTAAGAAAAGCTGCGCAATCCACTTAACAAAAGTGTGTGTGTGTGTGTGTGTGTGTGTGTGTTCTCCTCCAGACGGACGCCCCTCCTCTCTCTCCGTTCCCGTCGGTTCGGGCTCAGCCTCTCTCTCCTCGTCGGGTTTCTCAGAGACACTCGCTGTACGTCTCCCCCCACAAGAACTCTGCAGGCTGCCTCACCCCCAACTCCTACACCTACAGGATCAACAGCAGCCCGTCCAAGGCAAGGACACACACACACACACACACACACACACACACACACACACACACACACACACACAGATGAGGGTTTTATTGCAAGCTGGCAAAATTGTGTTTTTGTGACATTTCAAACAGACCGCTGACTCTGTTCTCCTATAAGTTATGTTGTCTAAAGGCCGTAAATGTTATTGTCCTGAATAGAGAACTGTATCATTTGGATTATTAAATTGAGCTGCAGGCTTCATGTATGCTTGGCTCGTTAGACATTAAAGATACCATTGATTCATTTGTTAATGCAAGCTATTAATGCCCCTCCTCCATGTTCACCAGTCTGGATAAATTCAGTCCCACTTACCATTCTGCTGCTCCGAGTTTCTCTTCTCTAACAGAAATCTGTAGCAGACAAAAATCTGTGGGGGGGGGGGCGTTTCGTTTTCTGAACGGAATGCTTCACCTTCAAAATGATCATTTGTATATCAACTACTCCCCCTGCGTTGCCATGAAGTCGTGATGGAAACGTTGTTTGTTGCCTCCACGTTGAACAAAACATCACAAAACCTTCTTGATGAGTTAAAGTGATAGGACGCTGCAGTTAACAGCACAACTACACCACAACGGGTTTCTGGGCGCCCGGGTAGCTCCGTTGGTAGAGCAGGCGCCCATATATAGAGGTTTACTACTCAACGCAACGGGCCCCGGCTCGACTCCGACCTGCGGCCCTTTAACTGGTTAACATGATCCACGTCTAGTTGATCCAGCAGTGCCTGCTGCTAAGCCCTACTAGTGTTGGGAGAGAGGGTTGGAGTCAAGGTGCATGTGTTCTTACAAGCTAGAACGTTATTCATCCTGAGGGAAAGGTTTGCTTTGCAGTTCAGAGTAAGAAAGAGAGGAAATATAAAATAAGGTGCTTATCCAAACTATACACCATTAATGATCTCTCCCCCCCTCCCCCTCCCCCCCCCTTCCCCCCCCTCCCCCCCTCCTTCCTCCTCGGTCTGGTCCCCATCCAGGAGTTATCCGACATCAACCGGATGATGGCAGGGCTCGGTGAGCCGGAAGAGGGCCTTCACCATGGAGGGGGACGTGATGATGTCATCCGGCGTGGACTCCCCCAGTAAGAGGGCGTGTCCAGAGAACGGCAGCAGCCCACGTGCTGCTGAGAGGTGCCGGACGTCGTGTCGGAGCGCCAGAGCCACTGACGGGCCGCCAGGCGCACAATCACGTAGAAACATTGGAATGAATTAAGTTTCATTACAGAACTGTCCTCACTTTAAAAGCTAAACGCTCATGACGAAAGGACACGATGAGAGTATTTTTTCATCACTGATGTCCGTTTTAAAGTTGTGACCTTTTTTTTTTTTTTAATAATTATGACTGAGGGTCATTGAACCGGAGCAGCAAATAATGGCACAAAGCATGCCATTTACTTTGATCTAAGTAACTCACTTCTGGGGTCACAGCCCCAAAACATTCCCATTCTAGAATAATCTCTAGGATGGGAATATGAGCCAGACCAGGACTCAAAACCCAGTCACGGACACCCTTCATATGTTTTACCTTCAGGTAGCTGCTGTTTGGAGCATCTTCAGCCTCTGTTGCATGTCTGTGGGATAAAGCCCCTGCCACGCCCCTTGTAGCGCTGCCCTCCGTTTAATGGAACGTCCTGTTAATGGGAACGTCCTGTTAATGGAACGTCCTGTTAATGGAACGTCCTGTTAATGGAACGTCCTGTTAATGGAACGTCCTGAGCACTGGGACTCACCGGATGCTAAACAGCTGCCGCCGCCAGGAGACGGCACCAGCAGCTGTTTCTCAGTCTTTATTTACACACTGCTGAAACTTTTTTCAAAATACTTTATTGTCCTGAATGTAACATAATCCCAATACCTGTAGTCCCAACAAACCACCCATAATGCAACACTCTGCAGTACTCTGTAGAAGTCTGTTTCATACGTCATTTTCAGAAAAAAATAAGTTTTCTTTTAATCGGGCCAATACTTTTTTAATGAAGTAAAGACTCTTTCAATCAGTTTAATGTGAGCTTTGAGTCCAACCTTCATCAGGAAGTTTAATTTTCCTAATCCTTTTACTCGCCGTGACAACAGTGGGCACCATGTTTGGTGTTTTCTGCTCACACAAATAAATAGATACAAGTAGTGAAGAAGTTTTTACCTGTCCTTGATCTTCAGATATTGGGACTGAAAAGCCTGAAGTTGATGGTTTGATTCCCATACAGCCCGTCATTCTTCACGCCATGTCAAAATATGTTTAAAAAAATGTCAATGATTTAAAACGTCAACTTGTGTAAATAGTTTTCTTAAAGAGGATGTGATGAATCCCGCTCTGCTGTGCATTCTCTAGGATCAGACCCGTCTTCCAGAGAGCTTTTACTACGTAGTTTAACCCTTTCCTTTAATCGTCCCTGTTCGTGGTTATGAACCATTAATGTTGTACAATGCTGTAAAAAGAAACGCGCGTGTGCTCCATTGACGCAGCGCTTGTGTGTACCTTGAGTGTGTAGTATCTACACTTGATGTTTTATTGAATTAAATCTGAGGATTTATTATGTGCTGTTCTGTTCACACCTAGTTCACTAAAAGCACATGGGGAAAAAAGAACCACTTGTAAAAATGCAAATTAACAGCCTAAAATATACAATTATGAACATGAATCTGTAACCAGGGAGCAAATTAGTGTCACATTAGTGCTTTTAAACTCCCTTTAACGCACAAATTAGTGATTTCTACAGAAAGTCAAAGGTTTTGTACAATAAAATGTACTTGTGTTGATTCATTTGACTTCTTATCATTTCATTTCTTCCTCATTTCGGGACACTTCTCTCTAAATTGTAATTTCTTTTCTTTTTCTGAATGTTGTTTCTAAACCCTCCCGTTTCAAAGTTCATTCCTAATCTTGAAAACCTGATGTGATCCAAAGCTCCAGAAAGGACACTAAATGGACTATTTAAAAAAAATGTTGTCTAAAATGACTCATGTTTGAAATGAAATTGTTATGAATGAATTTATAGAGCAGGGAGTCCTCAGAGTCAATGATGGGGGACCTCCAAAATAATTGATAATTCTTTTTCAAAAATTTAAAAAAATAATCTTAACGTGACTCCAACATGTTATTAGCAAATCCAGTATAAGTCCCCACTGCTAAGTGGCTTGTGGGTAAGGTAGTCTCTGAGATATCATCCACAGATACAGTTAATACTAAGGATTTACCTTATTAAAACATGATTTATGTAAAATACAACAACAATTTTTAGGCTATTTTACTGTTATAACTTAGGATTCTATGCAAAAAAGGTATGTATAGAGGTCTTAGACCACCCTACAGGTTATTGTCGGCCCAGTTTAATATGCAATTTAATTTGAGACTATATATATACATATATATAAATATAGAAGGAGGTCCCTGCTCCGTTTCTCTTTCTGTTAAGGCGTCCTTGATTTAAAAAATGTTGAAGACTCTTGTCTTAGGACATGCAGGCAATCGAACCGACCAATCAGGGGCTGAAAGACACACCAGCCGTGGATGGCTTCTAGCAACTCATGGTGTCTAGTACGTAACCACTGGAGGGCGCTGGAACCCCAGCAGGGACCCCCCACCCCCTCCCCCCCCCACCCCCTCACCGAAGAATGGGAATCTACAATAAAGAATAGGAACAAGGGATTCGTGCAGATCTATCACATCTAGAAAGAACCCAACAGATACTAAACAATAATCCCTTTCAATAAAAGGAAAAATATATAGGTATATCTGTTGTTTTAAGCATTGTAATCATATTCTGTAGTCCCTAAATCCTGGACGGCTTTGGTAGTAAAAAACCTGCATTCATTTATGTATTTTAGTCCAAATTCAGACAGATTAACATACGCCTAATTTTAAAATGGCCTGAAAATATTTCCTCTCCTTTAGCTGTTTTTCTCTGGACCAGCTCCAGAGG
Organism: Etheostoma spectabile; assembly: GCF_008692095.1. Taxonomy (NCBI): domain Eukaryota; kingdom Metazoa; phylum Chordata; class Actinopteri; order Perciformes; family Percidae; genus Etheostoma; species Etheostoma spectabile. The sequence continues at coordinate 33,135,399 of NC_045736.1, read as the reverse complement.
GAACAGCATCTGTCCCTGGAGCTGAGTCAGGAGCGCAACAAGTGACACGTTCACCTCACGACAACTCCTCCGTTAGTTCTAGAAAACGGGATCTCAGCAGCTTTAAACCTTGTTGACTGAAGTTGAGTTGTAGACACATGAACCTGAGCTGCGGCGAGGAAAGGTGTGGGCCTCCTTTTGAGGAGCCTCAGAGGGAGGGAGAGGGAGGTCCCATACATTATGCATCCTCCTGGGCCCCCATTCCCCCCGTTACCATGGCAATCCTGTCAGTTTCCATCCCACTGAATCTCTGAGTTCATTTCTCTTTAGACATTTTATTTTCCTAAAAAATCAGGACTTTTATGAATCTGGCCCTCAAATACAGAACGTGGGTTACATGTTAATATGAAATGTCACATTTATTTCTTAGTGTTTGGCCCAAAAACTTGAAAAAAATGAAAAGGAATTCAGGTAATGTTAATAAAACAGGTATGGCCATTTTAAAGTACCTCAGTTGCTTACTAAAATACGTGAAGTACCTCTACTTCTGTGGAAACGTTGTGTTTCCTCCCTGTTTTGTGTGAGTGGACGTCAGTCGAGCTCCCATTGGTCCTCTACCTGCTCGTTACCATGACGATACACCTTTTTCAAAACATTCAGGGGATGAAAGTATGGCGTCCCTTTTGAGATGACTCACTCAGGGACGAGACGTGTGGGGGTGCAGAGTGTTTCTTCTCAGGCCGTTGATGAAGACCAAAGATAACCAGACTCACCAGGGGCCTCGTTATTATTCTGCTGGTTAAAAGAAACCCAGTGGGTCCCAACATGTGGTCTGGGGACTCACAGGGTCTTTTTTAGGGAGCACCAGAGTGAGAGGACAGAGTAAAATAAGTAATAATTAAACCTAATAACCATTTAATTCAGAGTGAGTTCAGGAGCCGGATGTTTTCCACGTTTTTATCCCTGTATGGATCACATTGACTGGCTGTAGCCTATAAGACCATGAAGATCTGCGTAAGGGGGGCGGTGGGGGGCGATGGGTGGGTCCTAAAACAGGAGGTGCTCACCCAGGAAATGTGTGTTCTTGTCCTGGGAGTAGGAGTAATTGTTTTACCCCACTTCTTCGCCAGTCAGAGTCTGTCATTTAGACTGAGACCTGTGAGTTATTTGCTGGTGAAATGATCCTCTGACACCCACAGGAGCTTTATTTAAAGGGACACTCCATCCACATCAGTTTATTGGACGTGGTAAGGAGTACATGGGTTTTAGTTTAAGTGAGATCAGAAAACGATGCAGGGCCGTGCTGCAACGCAACATGATGTCATCAGGCACAGCGATGTGTTGGCCAGTATGTGAAACTGCACGTATTACTAAATGACTATGTAACGTGGACGTTGTATTTCTGCTGTTCATCCCCGCATCGCCGTGACAACAGATCAAATAGTTGCCCCGGTAAAATCCTGTTAAACCTTCAGAACTCCATAATACTTGTAGTAGCCTAATTACCAACTGCAGATATAGTAGACTACTTTATACTACTTGCAGAACAGCCTCTGTACCAATACTAGGATCAGTTGTCATCGGCATCAGGGATCAGAAGACTCAGAGAACCCTGCAGCGGGTAGGCCTACTTGGTAACTGAACACTGGTGTGGAAGAGGAGAACCCCATAATGCTTCATGGATACACCACCATCTCTCCGTCCTGCTGAACTGAATCCAAAGCCCTGGTCTAAAATTAGCCCGGCTGAGTGTGGAGGCCAGCTCTGGAACAGAAGCCTCTCAGGGGTGTCTCTGGGCCTCTGACCTTACGTCTCCACAAGGTGAGAGGCTGATAATGGGCCTGATGCTGGGGGGGGGGGGGGGGGGGGGGGGGGGGGGGGCCATCCTGGTCGCGGTGACATGAGATTATTCAACATTTCACGCGCCGCTGCCTGTACACGGAGGATGTCTTCTCACCGACAGCCGGTGTTTCCTTCTCTGAGAGAGACGGAGCCGTGGGATCAGGATCTGTTAGTCGGACTCCCAGAAGCCCTGCCAGTCTGCTAGCTTTCATGTTTTCTGATTACATTTTTTTTTAGTTTCTACTCAACCGTTTTTTTTTTACCACTCTCTAAATGTTGGTTCGGGGTCCCAGGTTTTTCCAATGCATGCACACCATCCGTCCAACCGCAAAAACTCGTGTCCCAGTCCAGCCCTGGACACATTATTATTTGACGACGTCCTGGTAATTTGGTTCAGATATTCAAGATCTCTTGAATATAAGTCCGACTGACTTAAATAAATGTGATCTCACAGGGGTAAATGGCAAATATGAGCCAGCCAATATGTATAATTGGTATCTGAGCTAAAGTAAACAAGTGTTTAGTATTTTTACATAAATAGTTATGTCTGTATTGATTTAAAAGCCTAATAAGGTGGTGGCTCCACCAGACCGGGAACAGGGTTAAGATTTGAGACAGCTGGGGGCAGACCAGCTCCACGCTGATGTGCAGAGGGGATATGACGCCATTAACAGGAGACCAACTGTAATTATTAAAATACAGAATTCTCTGGAAACATTTGGGATACCGCACATAGGTCTAGTGCTTTTTAGACATTTGAAATCTTTTAATGATTTAGGCCTACACTGTGATGGATTTCTCTCTGTATGAAACATTCTTTGGTATCTATAACAACATGGCAATGCTGCTGCACTAGGCATGTGTTGCCATGGTAACAGGCATGGTTTCTTTTAAACACACCAAGGAGCAGGTTTTTTATGACTACCATTTTGTGCTGTGAGAGTGAACCACCACCGTGACCCTTCATTTCAGGATGTGGAGCTCAGCAGTGGGTCAAAGGGACATTCTCTGTTTCACGGGACTGTCTTTCAAACCTCTGGACGGACAAATCCGAGGGGCGTCCCCTGTCCTCATCCCAGCTGGTTCCTAAGTGGAACTGAACAGTTAAATGTTGCTTTTACCTGCAAAATAGCTTCGACAAGATACAAGAGGATGTCCCTCTTTATTATCTCATGGTAGTTGGCGGGTGGAGTGGAACTAGGTATCTACTCAAGAAGGCCTACTTGAATGAAGGAGTACAATTTGGAAATACTTGAAGTAAATATTCAATTTTATGCTACTTTATGCTTCTAATACATCTCAGAGAGAAATACTGCACATTTTACTCCACTACATTTATCTGAGACTCAAAGTTCATTTTTATTCTTTCCATAAAAATTATGTCATGCTTATTTTATATAATATAATGCAGTATTATACTGCTCCTCTACAAAAAAAAACTAAAACATGGCTCCACGTTGACCAACTGCAACATTAATATACTTTTACATCAATCTCAGAAAATACCCCACATACACTTACATATAAATTATAACACGTAGGCTACAGAGAGCTCTTGGTTCCAGCCTGTGTTCTGTTGCAGCATTCTCACATCCCACATTCATACGCCTTTATAATTATTTGGGGCCATAACAAAATTAGGAAATGTAGGCTAATGAACAAGAAGTCCTTTTTTTAAATCATAGCCTGTTTCCACAACCCTGGCTCTGTTCCAGACACATATTACATAAGTTTTATTTTCTGATTAATTGAGGTCACACTTTATTTGTTGATGTCGCCCACCACATCTCTCCCACCAGCAGAGAGAAACACGCTGCTTTTTTATTTTAAGGTCTTTATTTTCACAGGACAGATGACGACATGAAAGGGGAGAGAGAGGGGGGTGACATGCAGCAAAGGGCCGCAGGTCGGAGTCGAACCCGCGGCCGCTGCGTCGAGGAGTAAACCTCTACACACGTGCGCCTGCTCTACCAACTGAGCTCTCCCAGGCTGCTTTTGCGCATGGTCGGTCTCACCTCGGTCCTCCCTCCCTCCCTTTGCTCCCCCTCTCCCTCTCTCTGCATCCTCCTCACACATGATCCAGCAGCATCCATCTGCCCGGATGCGTCCTGGTTCCCGCCTCTTCGCGGCATCAGCACCAGGTAAGACCCCGCTGTCATCCCGATCACTTTACGCGGACACCTCTGATGGATTTCCCCGCAGATGGTCGATGCTACCCGCGATGGTTGTTCCGATTCAGCTCCGGGAGGGCTGGACGCTGCCTAGCCGTGATACCGAATCCATCCCGGTGTTCCCCTCCGGAGAGTAGCCTAATCGGCATTTAGGCTGTGTTGATCGGGTGCGTATTTCAGTCAGAATAAGATCCCCCTTTGATCCGGCGGACCCCCCCCCCCCCTCGGTCGTCAGAACGGGATAATGATACGTGTCAGTCGATGTGGTGCTTATCGTGGCGGTTGAGAATCTCTCACACAAACACACACAACACACACACACACACACAACACACACACACACACACACCACACAACAGGTCCATGTTTGGGCTGTTTGGCGCATGCCAAGGTCACGGTGGTATCGGCCGGACAGCTTGCCAGTGGGCATCCGGCTGTTTTCCTCGGGGCCGCGGGGCTTGGTGCGCTGTCAGCGGGCTCCTTCAGCCTGGAGCTCCCGGAGATTAACCGGCTGTACAAACAAAAATAAATCAGACAAAACCGATTCATTTGGATGGCAGATTAAAATTAGTGTCAGCGGGATATATTATAGTCTTGTAATGCAGCTTTAATTCTGCTTTAAGATTCATCAGGCTTCAACTGTTAGTTAAACCGGGTGGGAAAACGCTGTTTGGACACAGATAGGCGGCTGAAATGCGCGTGCACGAGGTTCACACCCAGTGTTAACATTCACAGACTGTGTTCATTTAGTTGTGAAATATTTAAAAGAAATCACTAAACGCATGTTTTTAAAGTGTTGATGAGGGAACACCTGTCTCACTGTGTGTGTGTGTGTGTGTGTGTGTGTGTGTGTGTGTGTGTGTGTGTGTGTTTCAATGGACAAACTAGGCATGTATATGACAAACCTCTGTGGTGTAGAACTAAAATAAAAGACTAACATATAAAACTCCATTGTGAATCCGGCAGGCTGCTGAAGCAGGCTGGTAAAAGTAAAAGTACTCACAACGCAAATGCTTTAAACTAAATCATTTTACTGATCTATTAATGCTGTCGAGATGGTACCATGAATATTTCAAATTTGATATGAAAACTATAGGCTGACTTTAGAATAGATGTAGTGGAGTAGAAAGTACAATATTTTAAAGTAAACAGTTGTAAAAATAAATAGATAGAAAGCTAGTCTAATACTACCATTAACAGGCTAACATTAATACTAATAACTCTGTGTAGGCTATTGGATCACATTTCATACACAAAATACAGATATGACCTCAGTTACAAACGAGAAATATAATAAGATTACTCACGCAATGGCTGCATATACTAAAATATCAGGCTGCAGATCAATATTGCCCAGTAAGGTATTCGAAAGTATTCGGCCCCCTTGAACTTTCCAACCTTTTGACACATTTCAGGCTTCAAACATAAAGATATAACAATTTTATTTTTTGTGAAGAATCACCAACAGTGGGACACAATTGTGAAGTGGAACGAAATATTGGATATTATTAAAACTTTTATAGCAAATAAAAAACTAAAAAATAGTGGTGCGTGCTAAATGATTGGGCCCCTTACTTTCAGTGCCAAAACTGAGTCCAGAAGTTCAGCGAGGATCTCTGAATGATCCAATGTTGTCCTAAATGACTGATGGGGATCAATAGAATCCACCTGTGTGTGATCAGGTTCCTGTAGAAATGCACCTGCTCTGTGATAGTTCAGGGTTCTGTTGAAAGCGCAGCAGAGAGCATCATGAAGACAAGGAACACACCAGGCAGGTCCGGAATTGTTGTGGAGAAGTTTAAAGCCGGATTTGGATCCAAAAATATTTCCCAAGCTTTAAAACATCCCAAGGGCACTGTGCAAGCCATCATTTGAAATGGAGGAGTATCAGAAACCGAAATCTACCAAGACCTGGTCCCTGTAAACTTTCGCTCAGACAAGGAGAAGAGTGATCAGAGATGCAGCCAAGAGGCCCATGATCACTTGGATGAACATGCAGAGACCTCCAGTGAGGGGGGGACAGTCTGTCCGAGGACAACAATCAGTTCGGACACGCACACATCTGGCTTCATGGAAGAGTGGCAAGAAGAAAGCCATTTCCAAGATATCCATAAAAGTCTTGTCTAAAGTTTGCCACAAGCCACCGGGAGACACCAAACGTGTGGAAGAAGGTGCTCTGGTCAGATGAAACCACAATCCACTTTTGGCCACAATGCAAAACGATAGTGTTTGGAGTAAAAAGCAAAACAGCCTCACCATCAACACACCATCCCCACGTCAAACATGGTGGTGCAGCATCATGGTCTGGCTGCTTTTCTTCAGCAGGGACAGGGAAGATGGTTCTCATTGAGGGAAGTGGAGCAGCCAAATCAGGACCTTCTGGATGAAAAACCTGTTGGAGTCTGCAAAAGACCTGGAACTGGGACGGAGATTTATCTTCCAACAAGACAAGACCCAAACTACAGCAACATCACAAAGAATGGTTCCCAAATAAACGTCTCGGTGTTAGAATGGCCAAATCAAAGTCCAGACCTGAATCCAATCCAGAATCTGTGGAAAGAACTGAAAACTGCTGTTCACCAACGCTCTCCATCCAACCTCACTGAGCTCAAGCTTGTTTTACAGGAAGAATGGGCAAGAACTTCAGTCTCTCGATGTGTTAAACTGATAAGAGACATCCCCCCAAGAGACTGCAGTGCGATCGCAGCAGGGGCTCTACCGTCTTACGCAAGGGGGCAATCATGCAGCACACCTTTCAGTTTTTGCAGAAAAAAGTTAAAATATATGATTTCGTTCCACCACATGTGTCCACTTGTTGGTGAGTCTCACAAAAAATAAATTTTATATCTTTGTTTGAAGCCTGAAATGTCAAAAGGTTGAAAAGTTCAAGGGGGCCGAATACTTTCGCAAGCACTGTATATTAATTTTTGAAGGTGACGGTCGAGACCATAAAATGTAGCCAAATAACTCACAATCACTTCCCTAAGGGATTCAGGCTTTTACTTAACGCTAGTTCTAAAAATGAAAAGTAGCCGTATTTCTTCACCTTGTCCCTTCAGTGCTTGTTTGTCTCTCCCAGTGAGGACAGCGCAGAGGGAGGGATGGGTGAAGACAGTGAGCAAAGCCAACAGATTCCCTGGAGTCTCTTTTCAACGTTGCGTAGAGCTCGGGAGCTGCGGGGCGGAGGAGTCGGCGAGGCGTGTCTCCGACCCCGGCCCGGGCCCTGACGGCGTGCAGTAGGCTGCGCCGCCGGGGCTTCGAGAACGCCTCCTACAACAGCAGGCGACGAGCGATGAGCACCACCGCCTCAGCTTCAGACAACTGCAAGGAACCTTACCATTGTTACCAGCCATGGTTGTATATTTGAAGTGTTTTGTATTAAATGATCTACTGTCGAATTAATAAATATTTTCACGGCAAACCCTATATGACAAACATTTAAATTGAGAAGGAGAGCAGGACGGAGGGGCTAGCAAAGAAGCTAACGTTAGCAGCTAACTATAGCAATAATAAGCCGGTTCGAATACAATTTTGACATGTGAATAGCTAGTTATAGCTAGCCATTTACATTAACAACTCGGCGCCTCCAACATAGCTTGTCAACAATTTAACCGCCAACTGCTGGGTAACATAGCAACAACAGTATTACTGCTTTAGTACAGTAGCTTCCTTCTTCCCTGATACCAGTGATTTATATGCATAATAATATGTAGCATTTTTTAATGTGGATACTTTTTAAATGCATGACTTCTGCTTGTAAACAGTGTTGTTTTTTAATCTGCTTATGCTTCTTTAACTTAAATTTAGGTACTTCTTCCACCACTGGAAAAGCTACAACACAAACAGCAGTTCAATGTAGCAAGTACGTTGAAGAAGGTCACCAAGGGAGTAAGCCTGCCTCCACCAAAGGAGCTCCTATGGCGCCATTTTTATGCTATGTACCCTCACCCGTGCATTTCTCTTGACGCCTTCATTTTGACGTCACTTTGACAGCGAAAAACTTTCCATCCGAAGCTCCCTTACCTTGTATCTACGATGTGTCATAACCACGCGACTTACTGTACACAGTATAGGAATTACCGTATAGTAAAGGAGAAAACTTAGCCTGTGTCTATGTTAATTTATAATAGAATGTTAATTAGCGGTAATTAGCCTGTGGTCTATGTTATGTTAACTAGCATGTCAGTTAGCCGTAATTAGATGTGCCTATGTTCATGTAACTAGCGTAGTAGGGTGTTAGCCTGTGTCTCTGTTATGTAACTGCATGCAGTGAGCGGTATTAGCCGTGCCTATGTTCATGTTAACTAGCATTTAGTTAGCGATAATTAGCCTGTGCTCTGTTAATGTTTAACTAGCAGTTAGTTGAGCAGTGATTAGCCTGTGCCTATGTTATGTAACTTCGCTTGTTAGTTAGGGTAATCGTGTCTAGTGTTAATGTTAACTTAGGTCAGTTATGCAGTAATAGCCTTGTGCCTATTAATGTTAACTAGCTTGTTAGGCAGTAATTGACCTGTGCCTATGTAATGTTACTAGCTGTTAGTTAGCAGTAATTAGCCGTGCCTATGTTAGTTACATATCCTGTTAGTTCGCATGATTGCCTGTGTCTTACGTATCCTCAACATATACCTCCCTCTCCGTCTCTGGGTTGGGAAGGATGAGATTCTCTTTGCACAGCTACCAGAAGACTTACAGCTTCAGACGGTGCTCACAACTACGTCTTCAGCTCAGCTGGAGGCTGCTAACAACCAGCATCACGGGAAAGAGTTTCGACAGACTTCACTGTCTCCATTAAAATCAATGCTTACATTGTCCATTTCTTATACTGTCTATGAAGTCAAGGAGCCAGATATTAAAACCTTTGGAGCTTTATAAAAAAGGCCACACACTCAATAACAGAGGTCATCATCCTAGGTGTCATCTTGGTACCGCAACAACTGTAAGAAACATTAACACTTAATCGGACTAAAAATAGGTAACATAATTGCATAACAAAAACACCAACAGAACATCATTTACACACTTAAACTAGGCCAAGAACTGTTAATACCCCAGTCCCACTGATCTTTGCACTGGCGCGCACAGAACACCCAACACAACGCTCCTGCCAGCCTTTAACAATTCTAGAGAAAATTTGACTTAGTAAATACAAACAGTGCTCTCTCTCCATGACTCTGCCTGCTGCAAGCAGCCAGCATCCGAATACAAGCAACCTGAATCCCAAGTTAACAGACATTAGGACAGGCTGAACCAGGACAGCAGCAGATTGTAGAGCCTCACGCTTCAAGCCTCCTATCGATCAATCATCACTCCTAACAAAGTAGTGATTTACAACCAAACAGGACCACATGAAGGTTACACAGGAAGTCATTACATATCAGAAAATTCACTTAGTGGGAAAAACACGCAGAGTTGGGTACACAAGATTCAAGCAGAAAACATTACATGCTTCTGATCTGCCATCTTTTCTAAAATGTACTGTAGCACTTTTACATTTTAATTGTCTTTTATCTTAAATGATTCTAACAGTTATTACTTACAAAGAAACATTTTTTCTAAAGTAGTTATTTGCATGTTTTTAATCAGGCAGCGGCCTAATGAGATTGAATTACTCCAAATGTGATTTAAAGAGCCCTATTCATACTCCTTTTCAACATCATATTCATACTCTTGGGTCTACTAGAATATAGGTTTACATGCTTGAGTTCAAGAAACATATTATGTTTTCTCAGAATGTGGATACTTTATTGAACACAGAATTTCCCTTTGGGGATCAATAAAGTATTTCTGATTCTGGATTCCTTGCGTCTCTCCTGGTGAGGAAGGGAGGCAAATGGAGGAAAATGATCAGGAAGGCTTGTATCGTGTGTAGATGCGCCTACAGTTTTGTTGTCATTACTTAGAATTCCTCATAAGGGAGACAGAAGCTATGCTGAAATGTGTTTTTTTTGTACTTATACATATATAAAATACACACAAAAACTATATAACAGACTAAAAGACCCCAAAGAGCATATAGGGGCTCTTTAAGTATTGGTGCTAAGGCCCTGTCTACAACTGTCTTCATCATGTTGGGTTTCTTCTTGGTCATAAGCTGCTTTGGTTCTCCTCTTTTGTTCTTCTTTACTTGTGTCTTCTTTCAGGGGGAGCAGACACTCAGGAGCTCTCTCGGGCGTTACGATAGGAGAAGGAGGTGGGGGACAGGAGGACGGCCAGGACCTTTACCGAGTTCAACCCCGCTGAGGACCACTCTGAGACTACGGCTTCATCTCGCTGGTGTTCTGGTGAGCGGGATCGTCCTGGTGGTCGATCGCCTACACATCCCACGAGAGGCCAAAGTTGACCGGAACCGGTGTCGGCCGCCCCAGATGGAGAAGTGGGAGTGTACTAACGCCCGCTGGGCTCCCACTGGACAAGTGCATCATCGCGGGCCTTGGGCTGCTGACATGGGGGGGAATGTCCTGTCCGTGCTGACTGGTGTCATCTGCCGGGGGGAGATGACCGACGCAGGGCAGCGTTTGTTCGACCCAAGAGGACTTACGGCTCCATCAACCTAAGATGAAGCAGGGCGACTGGAGAGGCGAAGGAGGCGGCGAGGAGTTTTTGGTGGAACATGCATAGACACGAATAACATACAAGGGTCCGAGCCAGGACTCCAGTATCAGAACCAGGACCAAGAGAAATCCTCCTCTGAGCAGCTGCTGTACATGGAGGGAACTAGCGTCCTTGATTTTCACTCTGCAATCAATTCCTCTGAGCTTGCCAAAATGTGCAGGACCCCCCCCATTTGTGCTAACTGAAGAAGCACATGTTGAGCACAGCTCTCTGTGGAACGACCCAGCTTTGACCCGGCATTTTGGTACAGAAAGGTTCTGGGATCTTTATTCCAACCAATCATAAAGGATGTGTTAAAAACTAAAGAGGGCTTGACTGGTAGAAGAAGAGGTAAGCCGCGTTAGTGTGGGAAAGAGACACATTGGAGGTGAATGGTGGTTGGTTGTATATCAAGATTACAGTTTTGATATGAATCATAGTAGGTTTATAGAGTTTTACACGAGAAAGCACATTGTTCGACGGCTGGAGGCTTCTCGTGCTGCAGAAAGCAGATGAACTTATTTATGAAGTCCAGTGTTGATGCTCATCTATCAGGCGACTACGACATGTAAACGACCATACTTTAAAACCCGTCAGCAAACACAGTATCTGGACGCATCACAAAATATCACTGGGAATCATTATAAGTACGCATTTATAGAAAAGTCTTACTGGGACTGTCTAAAGAAAGTGTTATGGAAGTGTGATGCTAGTTTCACAAAAATAGATGCAACATTTTTTTAGTAATATTTCACTATTAACACTCACACCAACATCTGCTAAAATGGAATAATACTTAGAACCTGACAGATAATGTGCCACTGATGATTACCCTGTTTTAAGTTTAAGTAATGGATTAGGTTAAAAAAAACAACATCTGCGATATATCATTATTACATTTCTAAGCCTAAGTATCGCCTCAAAAACCCAGAATTTTTCTCTTTAACCAGAACTAGACCGCACAGAAACCCAGTTAGGGAGAAAGTGTCTTTGTGTTGACTGAAAAACTGCTGGCTTTCTGACACGTATCAGTTAATAATGCAGCTTTAATATTTCCATTTTAAATATTCTGAGTGCAACTTTTGATTGGCTTTAATTCACAAAAGGACAGAGCTGCACATTAAAGATAGACGGTTTCATAAGGAAATTACAATCCATACAGAG
>NC_045736.1:33113057-33123627 GCF_008692095.1 Etheostoma spectabile | reverse complement strand
CCTGGGCCCCCATTCCCCCCGTTACCATGGCAATCTGTCAGTTTCCATCCACGAATCTTGAGTTCATTTCTCTTTAGACCTTTTATTCCTAAAAAATCAGGACTTTTATGAATCTGGCCCTCAAATACAGAACGTGGGTTACATGTTAATATGAAATGTCACATTTATTTCTTAGGTTTGGCCCAAAAACTTGAAAAAAATGAAAGGAATTCAGGTAATGTTAATAAAACAGTATGGCCAGTTTAAAGTACCTCAGTTGCTACTAAAATACGTGAAGTACCTCTACTTCTGTGGAAACGTGGTGTTTCCTCCTGTTTTGTGTGAGTGGACGTCAGTCGAGCCCCATTGGTCCTCTACCTGCTCGTTACCATGACGATACACTTTTTCAAAAACTTCAGGGATGAAAGTATGGCGTCCTTTTGAGATGACCACTCAGGGACGAGACGTGTGGGGTTGCAGAGTGTTTCTTCCAGGCCGTGATGAAGACAAAGAGTAACCAGACTCACCAGGGGCCTCGTTATTATTTGCTGGTTAAAGAAACCCGTGGGTCCCAACATGTGGTCTGGGGACTCACAGGGTCTTTTTTAGGGAGCACCAGTGGAGAGGACAGAGTACATAGTAATAATTAAACCTAATAACCATTTAATTCAGAGTGAGTTCAGGAGCCGGATGTTTTCCACGTTTTATCCCTGTATGGATACAATGACTGCTGTAGCATAAGGACCATGAAGATCTGCGTAAGGGGGGCGGTGGGGGCGATGGGTGGGTCCTAAACAGGAGGTGCTCACCCAGAAAGTGTGGTCTTGCTCTGGGAGTAGGAGTAGTTTTAACCCCACTTCTTCGCCAGTCAGAGTCTGTCATGTTAGACTGAGACCTGTGAGTTATTTGCTGGTGAAATGAGCCTCTGACACCCACAGGAGCTTTATTTAAAGGGACACTCCATCCACACAGTTTATTGGACGTGGTAAGGAGTACATGGGTTTTAGTTTAGTGAGTATCAGAAACGATGCAGGGCCGTGCTGCACGCAACTGATGTCATCAGGCACAGCGAGTGTTGGCAGTATGTGAAACTGCACGTATTACTAAATGACTATGTAAGTGGACGTTGTATTTCGCTGTTCCCCGCATCGCCGTGACAACAGATTCAATAGTTGCCCCGGTAAAAATCCTGTTAAACCTTCAGAACTCCATATACTTGAGTAGCCTAATTACCAACTGCAGATATAGTAACACTTATACTACTTGCAGAACAGCCTCTGTACAATACTAGGATCAGTTGCATCGGCATCAGGGATCAGAAGACTCAGAGAAACCGCAGCGGGTAGGCTACTTGGTAACTGACACTGGTGTGGAAGAGGAGAACCCTAATGCTTCATGGACACCACCATCTCTCCGTCCTGCTAACTGAATCCAAAGCCCTGGTCTAAAATTAGCCCGGCTGAGTGTGGAGGCCAGCTCTGGAACAGAAGCCTCTCAGGGGTGTTTGGGCCTCTGACCTTAGTCCCAAAAGGTGAGAGGCTGATAATGGGCCTGATGCTGGGGGGGGGGGGGGGGCCATCTGGTCGCGGTGACATGAGATATTCAACATTTCACGCGCCGCTGCCTGTACACGGCAGGATGTCTTCTCACCGACAGCCGGTGTTTCCTTCTCTGAGAGAGACGGAGCCGTGGATCAGGATCTGTTAGTCGGACTCCCAGAAGCCCTGCAGGCTGCTAGCTTTCATGTTTTCTGATTACATTTTTTTTTAGTTTTACTCAACGTTTTTTTGTTACCACTCTCTAAATGTTGGTTCGGGGTCCAGGTTTTTCCAATGCATGCACACCATCCGTCCAACCGCAAAAACTGTGTCCCAGTTCCAGCCCGGACACATTATTATGACGACGTCCCTGGTAATTTGGTTCAGATATTCAAGATCTCTGAATATAAGTCCGACTGACTTAAATAATGTGATCTCACAGGGTAAATGGCAAATATGAGCCAGCCAATATGTATATTGGTATCTGAGCTAAAGTAAACAAGTGTTAGTATTTTACATAAATAGTTATGTCGGTATTGATTTAAAAGCCTAATAAGGTGGTGGCTCCACCAGACCGGGACAGGTAAGATTTGAGACAGCGGGGGCAGACCAGCTCCACGCTGAGTGCAGAGGGGTATGACGCCATTAACAGAGACCAACTGTAATTATAAAATACAGAATTCTTGGAAACATTGGGATACCGCACATAGGTCTAGTGCTTTTTAGACATTTGAAATCTTTTAATGATTTAGGCCTACACTGTGAGGATTTCTCTCTGTATGAAACATTCTTTGGTATCTATAACACATGGCAAGCTGCTGCACTAGGCATGTGTTGCCATGGTAACAGGCATGGTTTCTTTAACACACCAAGGAGCAGGTTTTTTATGACTACCTTTTGTGCTGTGAGAGTGAACCACCACCGTGACCCTTCATTTCAGGATTGGAGCTCAGCAGTGGGTCAAAGGGACATTCTCTGTTTCACGGGACGTCTTTCAAACCTCTGGACGGACAAATCCGAGGGGGTCCCTGTCCTATAACCAGCTGGTTCCTAAGTGGAACTGAACAGTTAAATGTTGCTTTTACCTGCAAAATAGCTGCGACAAGATACAGAGAGATGTCCTTTTATTATCTCATGGTAGGTGGCGGGTGGAGTGGAACTAGGTATCTACTCAAGAAGGCCTATGAATGAAGGAGTGACAATTGGAAATTGAAGAAATATTCAATTATGCTACTTATGCTTCAATACATCTCAGAGAGAAATACTGCCACTTTTACTCCACTACATTTATCTGAGACTCAAAGTTCATTTTTATTCTTTCCATAAAATTATGTCTGCTTATTTTATATAACATAATGCAGTATTATACTGCCTCTACAAAAAAAAACTAAAACATGGCTCCACGTGACCACTGCAACATTAATATACTTTTACATCAATCTCAGAAATACCCCACATACATAATTAAATTATAACAACGTAGGTACAGAGAGCTCTTGGTTTCAGCCTGTGTTCTGTTGCAGCTCTCACATCCCACATTCATACGCCTTATAATTATTGGGGCCATAACCAAAATTAGGAAATGTAGGCTAATGAACAAGAAGTCCTTTTTTTTAAATCATAGCCTGTTTCCACAACCCTGGCTCTGTTCCAGACACATATTACATAAGTTTTATTTCTGATTAATTGAGGTCACACTTTATTTGTTGATGTCGCCACCACATCTCTCCACCAGCAGAGAGAAACACGCTGCTTTTTTTATTTAGGTCTTTATTTCACAAGGACAGAGGACGACATGAAAGGGGAGGAGAGGGGGGTGACATGCAGCAAAGGGGCAGGTCGGAGTCGAACCCGCGCCGCTGCGTCGAGGAGTAAAACTCTACACACGTGCGCCTGCTCTACCAACTGAGCTCTCCAGGTGCTTTTGCGCATGGTCGGGTCACCTCGGTCCTCCCTCCCTCCCTTTGCTCCCCCTCTCCTCTCTCTGCATCCTCCTCACACATGATCCAGCAGCATCCATCTGCCCGGATGCTCTGGTTCCCGCTCTTCGCGGCACAGCACCAGGTAAGACCCCGCTGTCATCCCGATCACTTATCAGGACACCTTGATGGATTTCCCCGCAGATGGTCGATGTACCCGCGATGGTTGTTACGATTCAGCTCGGCGAGGGCTGGACGCTGCCTAGCCGTGATACCGAATCCATCCCGGGTTCCCCTCCGGAGAGTAGCTAATCGCATTTAGGCTGTGTTGATCGGGTGCGTATTTCAGTCAGAATAAGATCCCCCTTGATCCGGCGGACCCCCCCCCCCCCTCGGTCGTCAGAACGGGATAATGATACGTGTCAGTCGATGTGGTGCTTATCCAGTGGCGGTTGAGAATCTCTCACACAAACACACACCAACACACACACACACACACAACACACACACACACACACACCACACAAACAGGTCCATGTTTGGGCTGTTTGGCGCATGCCAAGGTCACGGTGGTATCGGCCGGACAGCTTGCCAGTGGGCTCCGGCTGTTTTCCCTCGGGGCGCGGGGCTTGGTGCGTGTCAGCGGCTCCTTCAGCCTGGAGCTCCCGGAGATTAAACCGGCTGTAAAACAACAAAAAATTAATCAGACAAAACCGATTCATTGGATGGCAGATTAAAATTAGTGTCAGCGGGATATATTATGTCTTGTAATGCAGCTTTAATTCTGCTTTAAGATTCATCAGGCTTCAACTGTTAGTTAAACCGGGTGGGAAAACGCTGTTTGGACACAGATAGGCGGCTGAAATGCGCGTGCACGAGGTTCACAACCAGTGTTAACATTCACAGACTGTGTTCATTTAGTTGTGAAATATTTAAAAGAAATCACTAAACGCATGTTTTAAAGTGTGATGAGGGAACACCTGTCTCACTGTGTGTGTGTGTTGTGTGTGTGTGTGTGTGTGTGGGTGTTGGTGTGGTGTGTGTGTTGTGTGTGTGTGTGGGTTGTGTTCAATGGAAAACTAGGCAGTATTGACAAACCCTGTGGGGAGAACTAAATAAAAGATAAATATAAAACTCATTGTGAATCGGCAGGCTGCGAAGCAGGCGGGTAAAAGTAAAAGTACTCACAACGCAATGCTTAAACTAAATCATTTACTGATTATTAATGTGTCGAGATGGTACCATGATATTTCAAATTTGATATGAAAACTATAGGTGACTTTAGAATAGATGTAGTGGAGTAGAAAGTACAATATTTTAAAGTAACAGTTGTAAAAATAAATAGATAGAAAGCTAGTGTTAATACTACCATTACCAGCAACATTAATCTAATACTCTGTGAGGCTATTGGATCACATTTCATACACAAAATACAGTATGACCCAGTTACAAACGAGAATATAATAAGTTACTCACGCAATGGCCGCATATACTAAAATATCAGGGCAGATCAATATTGCCCGTAGGTATTCGAAAGTATTCGGCCCCTTGAACTTTCCAACCTTTTGACACATTTAGGCTTCAAACATAAAGATATAACAAAATTTTTTTTTTGTGAAGAATCACCAAAAGTGGACACAAATGTGAAGTGGAACGACATCGACGAAATCTATTGGATATTTTAAACTTTTATAGCAAATAAAAAACTAAAAAGTGGTGCGTGCTAAATGATTGGGCCCCTTTACTTTCAGTGCAGCAAACTGAGTCCAGAAGTTCAGCGAGGATCTCTGAATGATCCAATGTTGTCCTAAATGACTGATGCAGACCCTGAGACTATCAAGAGCCAGGTGGCATGTTCTACAGAGACCTGATCACACACAGGTGGATTCTATTGACCCATCAGTCTTTAGGACCACATTGGATCATTCAGAGATCCTCGCTGAACTTCTGGACTCAGTTTGCGCACTGAAAGTAAAGGGGCCCAATCATTTAGCACGCACCCACTTTTAGTTTTTTGATTTGCTATAAAATTTTAAAATATCCAATGATTCGTTCCACTTCACATTTGTGTCCACTTTTGGTGATTCTTCACAAAAAAAAAATTTTGTTATATCTTATGTTTGAAGCCTAAATGTGTCAAAAGGTTGGAAAGTTCAGGGGCCGAATACTTTCGAATACTCTACGGGCAATATTGATCTGCCCTGATATTTAGTATTGCGCCATTGCGTGAGTAATCTTATTATATTCTCGTTTGTAACTGGGTCATACTGTATTTTGTGTATGAAATGTGATCCAATAGCCTCACAGAGTATTAGATTAATGTTGCTGGTAATGGTAGTATTAGACACTAGCTTTCTATCTATTTATTTTTACAACTGTTACTTTAAAATATTGTACTTTCTACTCCACTACATCTATTCTAAAGTCACCTATAGTTTTCATATCAAATTTGAAATATCATGGTACCATCTCGACAGCATTAATAACAGTATAAATGATTTAGTTTAAGCATTGCGTTGTGAGTACTTTTACTTTTACCACGCCTGCTTCGCAGCCTGCGATTCACATGAGTTTTATATGTTAGTCTTTTATTTAGTTCTCCCCACAGGGTTTGTCAATACTGCCTAGTTTTCCATTGAACACAACCCACACACACACACAACACACACACACCACCAACACCCACACACACACACACACACACACACACACACACAGTGAGACAGGTGTTCCTCATCACACTTTAAAACATGCGTTTAGTGATTTCTTTTAAATATTTCACAACTAAATGAACACAGTCTGTGAATGTTAACACTGGTTGTGAACCTCGTGCACGCGCATTTCAGCCGCTATCTGTGTCCAAACAGCGTTTTCCCACCCGGGTTTAACTAACAGTTAGAAGCCTGATGAATCTTAAAGCAGAATTAAAGCGCATTACAAGACATAATATTCCCGCTGACACTAATTTTAATCTGCCATCCAATGAATCGGTTTTGTCTATTAATTTTTTTTGTTTTACAGCCGGTTTAACTCCGCGGAGCTCCAGGCTGAAGGAGCCGCTGACACGCACCAAGCCCCGGCCCCGAGGGAAAACAGCCGGAGGCCCACTGGCAAGCTGTCCGGCCGATACCACCGTGACCTTGGCATGCGACCAAACAGCCCAAACATGGACCGTGTTGTGTGGTGTGTGTGTGTGTGTGTGTTGTGTGTGTGGTGTGTGTTGTGTGTGTGTGTGTGAGAGATTCCTCAACCGCCACTGATAAGCACCACATCGACTGACACGTATCATTACCGTTCTGACGACCGAGGGGGGGGGGGGGTCCGCCGGATCAAGGGGGATCTTATTCTGACTGAAATACGCACCGATCAACCAGCCTAAATGCGATTAGGCTACTCTCCGGAGGGGAACCCGGGATGGATTCGTGTATCACGGCTAGGCAGCGTCCAGCCCCGCCGAGTGAATCGGAACAACCATCGCGGGATAGCATCGACCACTGCGGGGAAAATCCATCAGAGGTGTCCTATAATGATCGGGATGACAGCGGGGTCTTACTGGTGCTGTGCCGCGAAGAGCGGGAACCAAGGCACCGGGCAGATGGATGCTGCTGGTCATGTGTGAGAGGATGCAGAGAGAGGGAGAGGGGGAGCAAAGGGAGGGAGGGAGGACCGAGGTGACCCGACCATGCGCAAAAGCACCTGGGAGAGCTCAGTTGGTAGAGCAGGCGCACGTGTGTAGGTTTTACTCCTCGACGCAGCGGCGCGGGTTCGACTCCGACCTGCCCCTTTGCTGCATGTCACCCCCCTCTCTCTCCCCTTTCATGTCGTCTCTTTCCTTTGAAACATAAAGACCTTAAATAAAAAAAGCAGCGTGTTTCTCTCTGTGGTGGAGAGATGTGGTGGCGACATCAACAAATAAAGTGTGACCTCAATTAATCAGAAATAAAACTTATGTATATGTGTCTGGAACAGAGCCAGGGTTGTGGAAACAGGCTATGATTTAAAAAAAGGACTTCTTGTTCTTAGCCTACATTTCCTAATTTTGGTTATGGCCCCAATAATTATAAGGCGTATGAATGTGGGATGTGAGAGCTGCAACAGAACACAGGCTGAACCAAGAGCTCTCTGTACCTACGTTGTTATAATTTAATTATGTATGTGGGGTATTTCTGAGATTGATATGTAAAAGTATATTAATGTGCAGTGGTCACGTGGAGCCATGTTTTAGTTTTTTTTTGTAGGGCAGTATAATACTGCATTATGATATAAAAATAAGCAGACATAATTTTATGGAAAGAATAAAAATGAACTTTGAGTCTCAGATAAATGTAGTGGAGTAAAAGTGCAGTATTTCTCTCTGAGATGTATTAGAAGCTAATAGCATAATTGAATATTTACTTCATATTTCCAATTGTCACTCCTTCATTCAGTAGGCCTTCTTGAGTAGATACCTAGTTCCACTCCACCCGCCACTACCATGAGATATAAAGAGGGACATCTCTCTGTATCTTGTCGCAGCTATTTTGCAGGTAAAAGCAACATTTAACTGTTCAGTCCACTTAGGAACCAGCTGGTATAGGACAGGGACCCCCTCGGATTTGTCGTCCAGAGGTTTGAAAGACGTCCCGTGAAACAGAGAATGTCCCTTTGGACCCACTGCTGAGCTCCACATCCTGAAATGAAGGGTCACGGTGGTGGTTCACTCTCACAGCACAAAATGGTAGTCATAAAAAACCTGCTCCTTGGTGTGTTAAAGAAACCATGCCTGTGTACCATGGCAACACATGCCTAGTGCAGCAGCTTGCCATGTGTTATAGATACCAAAGAATGTTTCATACAGAGAGAAATCCTCACAGTGTAGGCCTAAATCATTAAAAGATTTCAAATGTCTAAAAAGCACTAGACCTATGTGCCGGTATCCCAATGTTTCCAAGAATTCGTATTTATAATTACAGTGGTCTCTGTTAATGGCGTCAAGCCCCTCTGCACTCAGCGTGGAGCTGGTCTGCCCCCGCTGTCTCAAATCTTAACCCTGTCCCGGTCTGGTGGAGCCACCACCTTATTAGGCTTTTAAATCAATACCGACTAACTATTTATGTAAAAATACTAAACACTTGTTTACTTTAGCTCAGATACCAATTATACATATTGGCTGGCTCATATTTGCCATTTACCCCTGGTGAGATCACATTATTTAAGTCAGTCGGACTTATATTCAGAGATCTTGAATATACTGACCAAATTACCAGGGACGTCGTCAATAATAATGTGTCATGGGCTGGAACTGGGACACAGTTTTTGCGGTTGGACGGATGGTGTGCATACATTGGAAAAACCTGGACCCGAACCAACATTTAGAGAGTGTAACAAAAAAACGTTGAGTAAAACTAAAAAAAAATGTAATCAGAAAACATGAAAGCTAGCAGACTGCAGGGTTCTGGGAGTCCGACTAACAGATCCTGATCCACGCTCCGTCCTCTCTCAGAGAAGGAAACCACCGGCTGTCGGTGAGAAGACATCCTGCCGTGTACAGGCAGCGGCGCGTGAAATGTTGAATAATCTCATGTCACCGCGACCAGATGAGCCCCCCCCCCCCCCCAGCATCAGGCCCATTATCAGCCTCTCACCTTGTTGGGACAAGGTCAGAGGCCAAACACCCCTGAGAGGCTTCTGTTCCAGAGCTGGCCTCCACACTCAGCCGGGCTAATTTTAGAACCAGGGCTTTGGATTCAGTTAGCAGGACGGAGAGATGGTGGTGTCCATGAAGCATTAGGGTTCTCCTCTTCCACACCAGTTGCAGTTACCAAGTAGCCTACCCGCTGCAGGTTTCTCTGAGTCTTCTGATCCCTGATGCCGATGACAACTGATCCTAGTATTGTACAGAGCTGTTCTGCAAGTAGTATAAAAGTGTTACTATATCTGCATTGGTAATTAGGCTACTCAAGTATATGGAGTTCTAAGGTTTAACAGGATTTTTACCGGGGCACTATTGATCTGTTGTCACGGCGATGCGGGGAGACAGCGAAATACAACGTCCACTTACATAGTCATTTAGTAATACGTGCAGTTTCCCATACTGGCCAACACTCGCTGTGCCTGAGACATCAGGTTGCGTGCAGCACGGCCCTGCATCGTTTCTGATGTACTCACTAAACTAAAACCCTTACTCCTTACCACGTCAATAAACTGTGTGGATGGAGTGTCCCTTTAAATAAAGCTCCTGTGGGTGTCAGAGGTCATTATCACCAGCAAATAACTCACAGGTCTCAGTCTAAATGACAGACTCTGACTGCGAAGAAGTGGGGTTAAAACATTACTCCTACTCCAGAGCAAGACCAACTTTCTGGGTGAGCACCTCCTGTTTTAGGACCCACCCATCGCCCCCACCGCCCCCCCTTACGCAGATCTTCATGGTCTTATGCGCTACAGCAGGTCAATTGTATCCATACAGGGATAAAAACGTGGAAAACATCCGGCTCCTGAACTCACTCTGAATTAAATGGTTATTAGGTTTAATTATTACTATTACTCTGTCCTCTCCATGGTGCTCCCTAAAAAAACCTGTGAGTCCCCAGACCCACATGTTGGGACCCACGGGTTTCTTTAACCAGCAAATAATAACGAGGCCCCTGGTGAGTCTGGTTCTCTTTGTCTTCATCACGGCCTGGAAGAACACTCTGCAACCCCACACGGTCTGTCCCTGAGTGAGTCATCTCAAAAGGACGCCATACTTCATCCCTGAATGTTTTGAAAAAGGTGTATCGTCATGGTAACGAGCAGGTAAGGACCAATGGGAGCTCGACTGACGTCCACTCACACAAAACAGGGAGGAAACACACGTTTCCACAGAAGTAGAGGTACTTCACGTATTTTAGTAAGCAACTGAGGTACTTTAAATGGCCATACATGTTTTATAACATTACCTGAATTCCTTTCATTTTTTTCAAGTTTTTGGGCCAAACTAAGAAATAAATGTGACATTTCAATTAACATGTAACCCACGTTCTGTATTTGAGGGCCAGATTCATAAAAGTCCGATTTTTTAGGAAAATAAAAGTCTAAAGAGAAATGACTCAAGATTCGTGGGATGGAAACTGACAGGTATTGCCATGGTAACGGGGGGAATGGGGGCCCAGG
>NC_045736.1:33101257-33113032 GCF_008692095.1 Etheostoma spectabile | reverse complement strand
GTTCTGTTGAAAGCGCAGAGAGCATCATGAAGACCAAGGAACACACCAGGCAGGTCCGGAATACTGTTGTGGAGAAGTTTAAAGCCGGATTTGGATCCAAAAATATTTCCCAAGCTTTAAACATCCCAAGGAGCACTGTGCAAGCCATCATTTTGAAATGGAAACATTCAGGCTTCAAACAAAGATATAAAAATTTATTTTTGTGAAGATCACCAACAGGGGACACAATGTGAAGTGGAACGAAATCTATATTTTAAACTTTTTAGCAAATGAAAAACTGAAAAGTGTGGCGTGCTAAATGATTGGCCCCCTTGCGTTAAGACTTTGTAGAGCCCCCTTTTGCTGCGATTCCAGCTGCAGGTCTCTTGGGGGATGTCTTATCAGTTTAACACATCGAGAGACTAGTTCTTGCCATTCTCCTGTAAAACAGCGGAGCTCATGAGGTTGGATGGGAGCGTTGGTGAACAGCTATTTCAGTTCTTTTCCACAGATTCTGGATTGGATTCAGGTCTGGACTTTGATTTGGCCATTCTAACACCTCGAGACGTTTATTTGGGAACCATTCCTTTGTAGATGTTGCTGTATGTTTGGGATCATTGTCTTGTTGGAAGATAAATCTCCGTCCCAGTTCCAGGTCTTTTGCAGACTCCAACAGGTTTTCATCCAGAATGGTCCTGTATTTGGCTGCATCCATCTTCCCCTCAATGAGAACCATCTTCCCTGTCCCTGCTGAAGAAAAGCAGGCCCAGACCATGATGCTGCACCACCATGTTTGACAGTGGGGATGGTGTGTTGAGGGTGAGGAGCTGTGTTGCTTTTACTCCAAACATATCGTTTTGCATTGTGGCCAAAAAGTTTGATTGTGGTTTCATCTGACCAGAGCACCTTCTTCCACACGTTTGGTGTCTCCCAGGTGGCTTGTGGCAAACTTTAGACAAGACTTTTTATGGATATCTTTGAGAAATGGCTTTCTTCTTGCCACTCTTCCATGAAGGCCAGATGTGTGCAGTGTCCGACTGATTGTTGTCCTCTGGACAGACTGTCCCCCCTCAGCTGGAGGTCTCTGCAGTTCATCCAGAGTGATCATGGGCCTCTTGGCTGCATCTCTGATCACTCTTCTCCTTGTCTGAGCTGAAAGTTTACAGGGACCAGGTCTTGGTAGATTTGCAGTGGTCTGATACTCCTTCCATTTCAAAATGATGGCTTGCACAGTGCTCCTTGGGATGTTTAAAGCTTGGGAAATATTTTTGGATCCAAATCCGGCTTTAAACTTCTCCACAACAGTATTCCGGACCTGCCTGGTGTGTTCCTTGGTCTTCATGATGCTCTCTGCGCTTTCAACAGAACCCTGAGACTATCACAGAGCAGGTGCATTTCTACAGAGACCTGATCACACACAGGTGGATTCTATTGATCCCCATCAGTCATTTAGGACAACATTGGATCATTCAGAGATCCTCGCTGAACTTCTGGACTCAGTTTGCTGCACTGAAAGTAAAGGGGCCCAATCATTTAGCACGCACCACTTTTTAGTTTTTTATTTGCTATAAAAGTTTAAAATATCCAATAGATTTCGTTCCACTTCACAATTGTGTCCCACTTGTTGGTGATTCTTCACAAAAAATAAAATTGTTATATCTTTATGTTTGAAGCCTGAAATGTGTCAAAAGGTTGGAAAGTTCAAGGGGGCCGAATACTTTCGAATACCTTACTGGGCAATATTGATCTGCAGCCTGATATTTTAGTATATGAGCCATTGCGTGAGTATCTTATTATATTTCTCGTTTGTAACTGAGGTCATATCTGTATTTTGTGTATGAAATGTGATCCAATAGCCTACACAGAGTTATTAGTATTAATGTTAGCCTGTTAATGGTAGTATTAGACTAGCTTTCTATCTATTTATTTTTACAACTGTTTACTTTAAAATATTGTACTTTCTACTCCACTACATCTATTCTAAAGTCAGCCTATAGTTTTCATATCAAATTTGAAAATTCATGGTACCATCCGACACAGCATATAGATCAGTAAAATGATTTAGTTTAAAGCATTTGCGTTGTGAGTACTTTTACTTTTACCAGCCTGCTTCAGCAGCCTGCGGATTCACAATGGAGTTTTATATGTTATCTTTTATTTTAGTTACCACAGAGGTTTGTCATATACATGCCTAGTTTGTCCATTGAAACACACACCCACACACACACACAACACACACACACACACACACACACACACACACACACACACACACAACACACACACACAGTGAGACAGGTGTTCCATCTCATCAACACTTTAAAAACATGCGTTTAGTGATTTTTTTAAATATTTCACACCAAATGAACACAGTCTGTGAATGTAACACGGGTTGGAACCTCGTGCACGCGCATTTCAGCCGCCTATCTGTGTCCAAACAGCGTTTTCCCACCCGGGTTTAACTAACAGTTAGAAGCCTGAGTGAATCTTAAAGCAGAATTAAAGCTGCATTCAAGCTCATAATATATCCCGCTGACACTAATTTTAATCTGCCATCCAATGAATCGGTTTTGTTGATTTATTTTTGTTTGTACAGCCGGTTAATCTCCGGGAGCTCCAGGCTGAAGGAGCCCGCTGACAGCGCACCAAGCCCCCGGCCCCGAGGAAAACAGCCGGAGTGCCCACTGGCAAGCTGTCCGGCCGATACCACCGTGACCTTGGCATGCGCCAAACAGCCCAAACATGGACCTGTGTGTGTGTGGTGTGTGTGTGTGTGTGTGTGGTGTGTGTGTGTGTGTGTGTGTGTGAGAGATATCATCAACCGCCACTGATAAGACCACATCGACTGACACGTATCATTATCCCGTTCTGACGACCGAGGGGGGGGGGGGTCCGCCGGATCAAAGGGGGATCTTATTCTGACTGAAATACGCACCCGATCAACCAGCCTAAGACCGATTAGGCTACTCTCCGGAGGGGAACACCGGGAGGATTCGGTATCACGGTAGGCAGCGTCCAGCCCTCCCGAGCTGAATCGGAACAACCATCGCGGTAGCATCGACATCTGCGGGGGAAATCCATCAGAGGTGTCCGGTAAAGTGATCGGGATGACAGCGGGGTCTTACCTGGTGCTGATGCCGCGAAGAGGCGGGAACCAGGACGCATCCGGGCAGATGATGCTGCTGGTCATGTGTGAGGAGGATGCAGAGAGAGGGAGAGGGGGAGCAAAGGGAGGAGGAGGACCGAGGTGGACGACCATGCGCAAAAGCAGCCTGGGAGAGCTCAGTTGGTAGAGGCGCACGTGTGTGAGAGTTTACTCCTCGACGCAGCGGCCGGGGGTTCGACTCCGACTGCGGCCCTTTGCTGCATGTCACCCCCCTCTCTCTCCCTTCATTCGTCATTGTCCTTCCTGTGAAATAAAGACCTTAAATAAAAAGCAGCGTGTTTCTCTCTGCTGGTGGAGAGATGTGGTGGGCGACATCAAAAATAAAGTGTGACCTCAATTAATCAGAAAATAAAACTTATGTATATGTGTCTGGAACAGAGCCAGGGTTGTGGAAACAGGCTATGATTTAAAAAAAGGACTTCTTGTTCATTAGCCTACATTTCCTAATTTTGTTATGGCCCCAAATAATTATAAAGGCGTATGAATGTGGGATGTGAGAATGCTGCAACAGAACACAGGCTGGAACCAAGAGCTCTCTGTAGCCTACGTGTTATAATATATGTAAGTGTATGTGGGGTATTTCTGAGTTGATGTAAAAGTATATTAATGTTGCAGTTGGTCAACGTGGAGCCATGTTTTAGTTTTTTTTTGTAGAGGAGCAGTATAATACTGCATAATATATAAAATAAGCAGTGACATAATTTTTATGGAAAGAATAAAAATGAACTTTGAGTCTCAGATAAATGTAGTGGAGTAAATGTGCAGTATTTCTCTCTGAGATGTATTAGAAGCATAAATAGCATAAAATTGAATATTACTTCAAGTTTCCAAATTGTACTCCTCATTCAGTAGGCCTTCTTGAGTAGATACCTAGTTCCACTCCACCCGCCAACTACCATGAGATAATAAAGAGGGACATCCTCTTGTATCTTGTCGAAGCTATTTTGCAGGTAAAGCAACATTTAACTGTCGTTCCACTTAGGAACCAGCTGGGATGAGGACAGGGAGCCCCTCGGATTTGTCCGTCCAGAGGTTTGAAAGACAGTCCCGTGAAACAGAGAATGTCCCTTGACCCACTGCTGAGCTCCAATCCTGAAATGAAGGGTCACGGTGGTGGTTCACTCTCACAGCACAAAATGGTAGTCATAAAAAACCTGCTCCTTGGTGTGTTTAAAGAAAACCATGCCTGTTACCATGGCAACACATGCCTAGTGCAGCAGCATTGCCATGTTGTTATAGATACCAAGAATGTTTCATACAGAGAGAATCCATCACAGTGTAGGCCTAATCATTAAAAGATTTCAAATGTCTAAAAAGCACTAGACCTATGTGCGGTATCCCAATGTTTCCAGAGAATTCTGTATTTAATAATTACAGTTGGTCTCCTGTTAATGGCGTCATAATCCCCTCTGCACATCAGCGTGGAGCTGGTCTGCCCCCGCTGTCCTAAATTTTAACCCTGTTCCCGGTCTGGTGGAGCCACCACCTTTAGGCTTTTAAATCAATACCGACATAACTATTTATGTAAAAATACTAAACACTTGTTTACTTTAGCTCAGATACCAATTATACATATTGGCTGGCTCATATTTGCCATTTACCCTGTGAGATCACATTATTTAAGTCAGTCGGACTTATATTCAAGAGATCTTGAATATCTGAACCAAATTACCAGGGACGTTACATAATATATGTGTCAGGGCTGGAACTGGGACACGAGTTTTTGCGGTTGGAGGAGGTGTTGCATCATTGGAAAAACCTGGACCCCGAACCAAATTTAGAGAGTGGTAAAAAAAAACGGTTGAGTAGAAACTAAAAAAAAATGTAATCAGAAAACAGAAAGCTAGCAGACTGGCAGGGCTTCTGGGAGTCCGACTAACGATCCTGATCCCACGCGTCCGTCTCTCTCAGAGAAGGAAACACCGGCTGTCGGTGAGAAGCACTCTCCGTGTACAGGCAGCGGCGCGGTGAAATGTTGAATAATCTAGTCACCGCGACCAGGATGGCCCCCCCCCCCCCCCCCAGCATCAGGCCCATTATCAGCCTCTCACCTTGTGGGACGTAAGGTCAGAGGCCAGAGACACCCCTGAGAGGCTTCTGTTCCAGAGCTGGCCCACACATCAGCCGGGCTAATTTTAGAACCAGGGCTTTGGATTCAGTTCAGCAGGACGGAGAGATGGTGGTGTCTCATGAGCATTATGGGGTTCTCCTCTTCCACACCAGTGTTAGTTACCAAGTAGCTCCCCGCTGCAGGGTTCTCTGAGTCTTCTGATCCCTGATGCCGATGACAACTGATCCTAGTATGGTACAGAGGCTGTTCTGCAAGTAGTATAAAGTAGTCTACTATATCTGCATTGGTAATTAGGCTACTACAAGTATTATGGAGTTCTGAAGGTTTAACAGATTTTACCGGGCAACTATTGATCTGTTGTCACGGCGATGCGGGGAGAACAGCGAAATACAACGTCACGTTACATAGTCATTTAGTAATCGTGCAGTTTCACATACTGGCCAAACATCGCTGTGCCTGATGACATCATGTTGCGTTGCAGCACGGCCCTGCATCGTTTTCTGATCTCACTTAAAACTAAAACCTGTACTCCTTACCACGTCCAAAACTGATGTGGATGGAGTGTCCCTTTAAATAAAGCTCCTGTGGGTGTCAGAGGATCATTTACACCAGCAAATAACTCACAGGTCTCAGTCTACATGACAGACTCTGACTGGCGAAGAAGTGGGTAAAACAATTACTCCTACTCCCAGGACAAGAACCACATTTCCTGGGTGAGCACCTCCTGTTAGGACCCACCCATCGCCCCCCACCGCCCCCTTACGCAGATCTTCATGGTCTTATAGGGCTACAGCCAGTCAATGTGACCTACAGGGATAAAAACGTGGAAAACATCGGCTCCTGAACTCACTCGAATTAAATGGTTATTAGGTTTAATTATTACTATTTACTCTGTCCTCTCACTCTGGTGCTCCCTAAAAAAGACCCTGTGAGTCCCCAGACCACATGTTGGGACCCATGGGTTTCTTTTAACCATCAGATAATAACGAGGCCCCTGGTGAGTCTGGTTATCTTTGTTGTCTTCATCACGGCCTGAGAGAGAAACACTCTGCACACCCACACGTCTCGTCCCTGAGGAGTCATCTCAAAAGGGACGCCATACTTTCATCCCTGAATGTTTTGAAAAAGGTGTATCGTCATGGTAACGAGCAGGTAGAGGACCAATGGGAGCTCGACTGACGTCCACCTCACACAAAAACAGGAGGAAACACAACGTTTCCACAGAAGTAGAGGTATTCACGTATTTTAGTAGCAACTGAGGTCTTTAAATGGCCATACCTGTTTTAACATTACCTGAATTCCTTTTCATTTTTTTCAAGTTTTTGGGCCAAACACTAAGAAAAATGTGACATTTCATATAACATGTAACCACGTTCTGTATTTGAGGGCAGATTCAAAAAGTCCTGATTTTTTAGGAAAAAAAATGTCTAAAGAGAAATGAACTCAGAGATTCAGTGGGATGGAAACTGACAGGATTGCCATGGTAACGGGGGGAATGGGGGCAGGAGGATGCATTATGTATGGGACCTCCCTCTCCTCCCTCTGAGGCTCCTCAAAAGGAGGCCCACACCTTTCCTCGCCGCAGCTCAGGTTCATGTGTCTACAAATCAACTTCAGTCAACAAGGTTTAAGCTGCTGAGATCCGTTTTCTGAACAACGAGGAGGTTGCGTCGTGAGGTGAACGGTCACTTGTTGCGCTCCTGACTCAGCTCCAGGGACAGATGCTGTTCCCTCTGGAGCTGGTCCGAGAAAACAGCTAAAGGAGAGGAAATATTTTCAGGCCATTTTAAAATTAGGCGTATGTATCTGTCTGAATTGGACTAAAATACATAAATGATGCAGGTTTTTTACTACCAAAGCCGTCCAGGATTAGGGACTACAGAATATGATTACAATGCTTAAAACAACAGGATACCTATATATTTTTTCTTTTATGAAAGGGATTATTGTTTGTATCTGTTGGGTTCTTTCTAGATGTTGATAGATCTGCAGAATCCCTTGTTCTATTCTTATTGTAGATTCCATTCTCGGTGAGTGTGGGGGGGGGGAGGGGGTGGGGGGTCCCTGCTGGGGTTCCAGCGCCCTCCAGTGGTTAGTACTAGACACAATGAGTTGCTAGAAGCCATCCACGGCTGGTGTGTCTTTCAGCCCTGAGTGGTCGGTTCGATTGCCTGCATGTCCTAGACAAGAGTCTTCAAACTTTTTTAAATCAAGGACGCTTAACAGAAAGAAACGGAGCAGGGACCTCCTTATATTTATATATATGTATAATATAGTCTCAAATTAAATTGCATTTAAAACTGGGCGCACAATAACCTGTAGGTGGTCTAAGACCTTATAATACCTTTTTTGCATAGAATCCTAAGTTATTAACAGTAAAATAGCCTAAAATTGTTGTTGTATTTTACATAAATCATGTTTTAATAAGGTAATCCTAGTATTAACTGTATCTGTGATGATACTCAGAGACTACCTTACCACAAGCCACTTAGCAGTGGGGACTTAACTGGATTGCTAATAACAGTTGGAGTCACGTAAGATTATTTTTTTAAATTTTTGAAAAAGAATTATCAATTATTTTGGAGGTCCCATCATTGACTCTGAGGACTCCCTGCTCTATAAATTTTCATAACAATTTCATTTCAACTGAGCATTTTAGACAACATTTTTTTAAATAGTCCATTTAGTGTCCTTCTGGAGCTTGGATCACATCAGTGTTTTCAAGATTAGGAATGAACTTTGAAACGGGAGGGTTAGAAACACATTCAAAAAAGAAAAGAAAGAAATTACAATTTAGGAGAAGTGTCCCGAAATGAGGAAGAAATGAAATGATAAGAAGTCAAATGAATCAACAAGTACTTTTATTGTACAAAACCTTTGACTTTCGTAGAAATCACTATTTGTGCGTAAAGGAGTTTAAAAGCACTAATGTGACACTAATTTGCTCCCTGGTTACAGATTCATGTTCATATTGTATATTTTAGGCTGTAATTTGCATTTTTACAAGTGGTTCGTTTTTCCCCATGTGCTTTTAGTGAACTAGGTGTGAACAGAACAGCATAATAATCCTCAGATTAATTCAAAAACATCAAGTGTAGTACTACACACCAGGTACAACAACGCTGCGTCAATGGAGCACACGCGCGTTTCTTTTACAGCATTGTACAACATTAATGGTTCATAACCACGAAAGGGACGATTAAAGAAAGGGTTAAACTACGTAGTAAAAGCTCTCTGGAAGACGGGTCTGATCCTAGAGAATGCACAGCAGACGGGATTCATCACATCCTCTTTAAGAAAACTATTTACACAAGTTGACGTTTTAAATCATTGACATTTTTTTAAAATATTTGACATGGCGTGAAGAATGACGGGCTGTATGGGAATCAAACATCAACTTCGGCTTTTCAGTCCCATATCTGAAGATCAAGGACAGTAAAAACTTCTTCACTACTTGTATCTATTTATTTGTTGAGCAGAAAACACCAACATGGTGCCCACGTGTTGTCACGGCGAGTAAAAGGATTAGGAAAATTAAACTTCCTGATGAAGGTTGGACTCAAAGCTCACATTAAACTGATTGAAAGAGTCTTTACTTATTAAAAAAGAAGTTGGCCCGATTAAAGAAAACTTATTTTTTCTGAAAATGACGTATGAAACAGACTTCTACAGAGTACTGCAGAGGTTGCTAGTGGTGTTTGTTGGACTACAGGTATTGGATTATGTTACATTCAGGACAATAAAGTATTTTGAAAAAAGTTTCAGCAGTGTGTAAATAAAGACTGAGAACAGCTGCTGGTGCCGTCTCCTGGCGCGGCAGCTGTTTAGCATCCGTGAGTCCCATGCTCATGACGTTCAATCAGGACGTTCCATTAACAGGACGTTCCATTAACAGGCGTTCCATTAACCAGGACGTTCCATTAACAGGACGTTCCATCTAACAGGACGTTCCATTAACGCGCAGGGCACGCTACAAGGGGCGTGGCAGGGGCTTTATCCCACAGACATGCAACAGAGGCTGAAGATGCTCCAACAGCTGAGCTACCTGAAGGTAAAACATATGAAGGGTGTCCGTGACTGGGTTTTGAGTCCTGGTCTGGCTCATATATCCCATCCTAGAGATTATTCTAGAATGGGATAGGTTTTGGGGGCTGTGACCCCAGAAGTGAGGTTACTTAGATCAAAGTAAATGGCATGCTTTGTGCCATTATTTGCTGCTCCGGTTCAATGACCCTCAGGTCATAATATATAAAAAAAAAAAAAAAGGTCACAACTTTAAAACGGACATCAGTGATGAAAAAATACTCTCATCGTGTCCTTTCGTCATGAGCGTTTAGCTTTTTAAAGTGAGGAACAGTTCTGTAATGAAACTTAATTCATTCCAATGTTTCTACGTGATTGTGCGCCTGGCGGCCCGTCAGTGGCTCTGGCGCTCCGACACGACGTCCTGCAGCCTCTTCAGCAGCACGTCGGGGCTGCTGCCGTTCTCTGGACACGCCCTCTTACTGGGGAGTCGCACGCCGATGACATCATCACGTCCCCCTCCATGGTGAAGGCCCTCTTCCGGCTCACCGAGCCCTGCCGGATCATCGGTTGATGTCGGATATCCTGGATGGGGACCAGACCGAGGAGGAAGGAGGGGGATGGGGGAGGGGGAGGGGGGGGGAGGGGGGGAGAGATCATGTAATGGTGTATAGTTTGGATAAGCACCTTATTTTATATTTCCTCTTTCTTACTCTGAACTGCAAGCAAACTTTCCCTCAGATGAATAACGTTCTAGCTTGTAAGAACACATGCCCTTGACTCCAACCCTCTCTCCCAACACTAGTAGGGCTTAGCAGCAGGCACTGCTGGATACACTAGACGTGGATCATGTTAACCATTAAGGGCCGCAGGTCGGAGTCGAGCGGGGCGTTGCGTTGAGTAGTAAACCTCTATATATGGGCGCCCTGCTTACCAACGAGCTACCCGGCGCCGGAACACCGCTTGTGGTGTATTGTGCTGTTAACTGCAGCGTCCTATCACTTTAACCTCAAGAGGTTTTGTGATGTTTTGTTCAACGTGGAGGCAACAACAACGTTTCCATCACGACTTCATGGCAACGCAGGGGGAGTAGTTGATATACAAATGATCATTTTGAAGGTGAAGCATTCCGTTCAGAAAACGAAACGCCCCCCCCCCACAGATTTTGTCTGCTACAGATTTCTGTTAGAGAAGAGAAACTCGGAGCAGCAGAATGGTAAGTGGGACTGAATTTATCAGACTGTGAACATGGAGAGGGGCATTAAGACTGCATTCCAACATGCAATCAATGGTATCTTTAATGTCTAAGACGCCAAGCATACATGAAGCCTGCAGCTCAATTTAATAATCCAAATGATACAGTTCTCTATTCGGACAAAAATTTACGGCTTTAGACAACTACCATAGGAGAACAAGTCAGCCGGTCTGTTTGAAATGTCACAAAAACACAATTTTGCCAGCTTGCAATAAAACCCTCATCTGTGTGTGGTGTTTGGTGTGTGTGTGTGGGTGTGTGTGTGTGGTGTGTGTGTGTCCTTGCCTTGGACGGGCTGCTGTTGATCCTGTAGTGTAGGAGTTGGGGGTGAGGCAGCCTGCAGAGTTTGTGGGGGGAGACGTACAGCGAGTGTCTCTGAGAAACCCGACGAGGAGAGAGAGGCTGAGCCCGAACCGACGGAACGGAGAGAGAGGAGGGGCGTCCGTTGGAGGAGAACACACACACACCACCACACACCCACACTTTTGTAAGTGGATTGCGCGGCTTTTCTTCAGCGAAAAAGATTCAGGAGTTATCGAGTCGTACCCGTATCTGGGTGGCGTAACGCAGAGCGAAACCTTTCATCTTCAGGACGAGACTTTGTTGTAGAACTGGATGAGGTTCGCCCGCTCCTCCTCCCCTGATGGTCTGATTTTGCTTCTCCTGAGACCGGATTGGGTGTTTCTCTGCACGGCTGTTGTACACTCGCACACGCACACGGATCACTTGTTTTAAGGATTTATACAAAAAGAAAAAGCCAAACATCGTAGGCTGCAGCTGCTCTGATGTCATCATTAGCTGAATTGTTGGGTTTACTGATCATTAGCAATTAATCAAATATGAAGTTCTCTGCAACTATTTTGAATCATTATCGTTTAAGTTCCTTTTTAACGCAAAAAAGCCCAACGGTGTTGTTCGGGCTCCTCGACAGAGAAATTGCGGGTTCTAATTGTATATACAGTTTATTGATATTTGAAGGATCCCTTAACATAACGATGATGAATGGGAAGGAAAGACAAAATTACTTTGCATATATCATACAATTCAATAAAAAATATTTTTGTTGTTGCTACTTTAAGTTGCCCACAGGCGCATTCCTAATGTCCTACTAAATACGTGGTGCTCAAAAGTTTACATAACCAGCTTAAGTGACTAAAAAGAGGAATAAAAAAAAAAGCATGTTTTGGACAGTTATTTATACTAATTAAAAATAGGTAAGAACAACCTTAATGCACCAATTTTCTTTGTGAATGAATAAGTATGTAAATAAATAAATGTTCT
>NC_045736.1:33090864-33101232 GCF_008692095.1 Etheostoma spectabile | reverse complement strand
TGTCAAAAGGTTGAAAAGTTCAAGGGGGCCGAATACTTTCGCAAGGCACTGTATATTAATTTTTGAAGAGTGACGTGAGACCATAAAATGATAGCAAATAACTCACAATCATGTCCCTAAGGGATATCAGGCTTTTACTTAACGCTAGTTCTAAAAATGAAAAGTAGCCTGTATTTCTTCACCTTGTCCCTTCAGTGATTGTTTTGTCTCTCCTCAGTGAGGACAGCGCAGAGCGGAGGGATGGTGAAGACATGAGCAAAGCCAACAGATTTCCATGGAGTCCTCTTTCAACGGCGTAGAGCTCCGGGAGCTGCGGGGCGGAGGAGTCCGGCGAGGCGTGTCTCCGACCCCGGCCCCGGCGCCCTGGACGGCGGCAGTAGGCTGCGCCGCCCGGGGCTTCGAGAACGCCTCCTACCAACAGGACGACGAGCATGAGCAGCCACCGCCCTCAGCTTCAGACAACTGCAAGGTAACTTTACCATTGTTACCAGCCATAGGTTGTATATTTTGAAGTGTTTTTGTAATTTAAATGTATACTGTCGAATTATAAAATATTTTCACGGGCAAACCCTATCTACAAACATTTAAATTGAAGAAGAAGAGCAGAGTGGACTGGAGGGGCTAGCAAAGAAGCTAACGTTAGCAGCTAACTATAGCAACCTCAAAATAAGCCGGTCTGAATACAATTTTGACATGTGAATAGCTAGTTATTTACGCTAGCCATTTACAATTTAACAACTGGCCGCCTCCAACATAGCTTGGTCAACAATTTACCGCCAACTGCTGGTAACCATAGCAACAACAGTATTACTGCTTTAGTACAGTAGCTTCCTTCTTCCCTGATACCAGTGATATTATTATGCATAATAATATTGTAGCATATTTTTAATGCTGGTATACTTTTTAAATGCATGACTTCTGCTTGTAACAGTGTTGTTTTTATACTCAATGCTAATGCTTCTTTAACTTAAAATATTAGAGTACTTCTTCCACCACTGGAAAAGCTACAACACAACAGCAGTCTTTCATATTGTAGCAAGCTACGTTGAAGAAGTCACCAAGGGAGTAAGCCTGCCTCCACCAACCGGAGCTCCTATGGCGCCATTTTTATGCTATGTAGCCCTCACCCGCCGTTAGCATTTCATTGACTGCCATTCATTTTGACGTCACTTTGACAGCGAAAAACTTTCCATCCGAAGCTCCATTACCTTGTATCTCACGATTGTGTCATAACCACGCGACTTACTGTCACACAGTAGAGGAATTACCGTATAGTAAAGGAGAAAACTTAGCCTGTGTCTATGTTAATTTTAACTAGCATGTTAATTAGCGGTAATTAGCCTGTGTCTATGTTAATGTTAACTAGCATGTCAGTTAGCAGTAATTAGCCTGTGCCTATGTTCATGTTAACTAGCATGTTAGTTAGCGGTTATTAGCCTGTGTCTATGTTAATGTTAACTAGCATTCGTTAGCGGTAATAGCCTGTGCCTATGTTCATGTTAACTAGCATGTTAGTTAGCGGTAATTAGCCTGTGCCATGTAATGTTAACTAGCATGTTAGTTAGCAGTGATTAGCCTGTGCCTATGTTAATGTTACTAGCTTGTTAGTTAGCGTAATTAGCCTGTGCCTATGTTAATGTAAACTGCTTTAGTTACAGTAATTAGCCGTGCCTATTTATGTTAACTAGCTTGTTAGTTAGCAGTAATTAGCCTTGCCTATTTTATGTTAACTGCATTGGTTAGTTAGCAGTAATTAGCCTGTGCCTATGTTAATGTTAACATATCATTTTAGTTAGCAGTGATTAGCCTGTGTCTACGTTATCTCCTAACATATACCTACCTCTCCGTCTCTGCTGATTGGGAAGGATTGAGATTTCTCTTGCACAGCTACCAGAAGACTTACAGCTTTCAGACAGGTTGCTCACAACTACGTCTTCCAGCTCAGCTGGAGGCTGCTAACACTCAGCATCACCGGGAAAGAGTTTCTGACAGACTTCACTGGTCGCCATTAAAATCAATGGCATTACATTGTCCATTTCTTATACTGTCTATGGAAGTCAAGGAGCCAGAATTATTAAAACCTTTGGAAGCTTTATAAAAAAGGCTACACACACTCAATACACAGAGGTCATCATCCCTAGTGTCTCAGTCTTGGTAACCCAACAACTGTAAAGAAACATTAACACTAAATCAGGACTAAAACTAGGTAACATAATTGCATAACAAAAACACCAACAGAACATCATTTACACACTTAAACTAGGCCAAGAACTGTTAATACCCCAGTCCCATGATCCTTTGCACTGCCGCACAGAACACCCAACACAACGACGTCCTGCCAGCCTTTAACAATTCTAAGAAAATTTGATAGTAAATACAAAACAGTGCTCTCTCTCCATGACTCTGCACTGCTGCAAGCAGCCCAGCATCCTGAATACAAGCTAACCCTGAATCCCAAGTTAAACAGAGCATTATGGACAGGCTGAACCAGGACAGCAGCAGATTGTAGAGCCTCAAGCTCTCAAGCCTCCTATCGATCAAAGTCTTCACTCCTAACAAAGTAGTGATTTACAACCAAACAGGACAACATTGAAGGTTACACAGGGAAGTCATTACATATCAGAAATTCACTTAGTGGGAAAAAACACCGCAGAGTTGGGTTACACAAGATTCAAGCAGAAAACATGACATGCTTCTGCATCTGCCATCTTTTCTAAAATAGTACTGTAGCACTTTTACATTTTAATTGTCTTTTATCATTAATGATTCTAACAGTTATTACTTACAAAGAAACATTTTTTCTAAAGTAAGTTATTTGCATGTTTTTAATTCATGGCAGCGGCCTAATGAGATTGAATTACTCCACAATGTGATTTAAAGAGCCCCTATCATACTCCTTTTCAACATCATATTCATACTCTTGGGGTCTACTAGAATATAGGTTTACATGCTTGATGTTCAAGAACATATTATGTTTTCTCAGAATGTGGAATACTTTATTGAACACAGAATTTCCCTTTGGGGATCAATAAAGTATTTCTGATTCTGATTTCCTTGCGTCTCTCCTGTGTGAGGAAGGGAGGCAAATGGAGGACAAATGATCACGGAAGGCTTGTATCGTGTAGATGCGCCTACAGTTTTGTTGTCATTACTTAGAATTCCTCATAAGGGAGACAGAAGCTATGCTTGAAATGTGTTTTTTTGTACTTTATACATATATTAAATACACACAAAAACTATATAACAGACTAAAAGACCCCAAAGAGCATAATAGGGGCTCTTTAAGTATTGGTGCTAAGGCCCTGTCTACACTGTCTTCATCATGTTGGGTTTCTTCTTGGTCATAAGCTGCTTTTGTTCATCCTCTTTTGTCTTCTTTACTTTGTGTTCTTCTTTCAGGGGGAGCAGCTACATCAGGAGCTCTCTCCGCGGTCGTACGATGAGGAGGAAGGAGGTGGGGGACAGGAGGACGGCCAGGACCTTACCGAGTTCAACCCCGCTGAGGACCACTCTGCCGACTACGGCTTCATCTTCGCCCTGGTGTTCCTGGTGAGCGGGATCGTCCTGGTGGTCATCGCCTACACCATCCCACGAGAGGCCAAAGTTGACCCGGACTCGGTGTCGGCCCGCCAGATGGAGAAGCTGGAGATGTACTACGCCCAGCTGGGCTCCCACCTGGACAAGTGCATCATCGCGGGCCTTGGGCTGCTGACACTGGGGGGGATGTTCCTGTCCGTGCTGCTCATGGTGTCCATCTGCCGGGGGGAGATGTACCGACGCAGGGCAGCGTTTGTTCGACCCAAGAGGACTTACGGCTCCATCAACCTAAGGATGAAGCAGCTGGCGACTGGAGAGGCAGAAGGAGGCGGCGAGGAGTTTTTGGTGGAACATGCAGAGACACGGAATAACATACAACCGGGTCCGAGCCAGGACTCCAGATCAGAACCAGGACCAAGCAGAAATCCTCCTCCTGCAGCAGCTGCTGTACATGGAGGGAACTAGCGGTCCTTGATTTTCACTCTGCAATCCAAATTCCTCTGAGTTGCAAAATGGTGCAGGACCCCCCCCCATTTGTGCTAACTGAAGAAGCACATGTTGAGCACAAGGCTCTCTGCTGGAACGACCCAGCTTTGACCCGGCATTTTGGTACAGAAAGGTTTCTGGGATATTTATTCCAACCAATCATAAAGGATGTGTTAAAAACTAAAGAGGGCTTGACTGGTAGAAGAAGAGAGGTAAGCCTCGTTAGTGTGGGAAAGAGCACATCTGGAGGTGAATGGTGGTGGTTGTATATCAAAGATTACAGTTTTGATATGAATCATAGTAGGTTTATCAGAGTTTTACAAGAGAAAGCACATTGTGTCTGACGGCCCTGGAGGCTTCTCGTTGCTGCAGAAAGCAAGATGAATACTTTATTTATGAAGTCCAGTGTTGATGCTCATCTATCAGGCGACTACGACATTTAAACCTAGCCATACTTTAAAACCCCAGTCACAACACAGTATCTGACGCATCACAAATATCACTGGGAATCTATTATACAGTAGTCATTTAATAGAAAAGTCTTACTGGACTGTCTAAAGAAAGTGTTATGGAAGTGTGATGCTAGTTCTCACAAATAAATAGATGCAACATTTTTTAAGTAATATTTCACTCATTAACACTCACCACCAACATCTGCTAAAATGGATATATACTTTAGAACCTGACAGATAAATGTGCCACTGATTGATTACCCTGTTTTAAGTTTAAGTAATGGATTTAGGTTAAAAAAAACAACATCTGCGATATATCATTATTACATTTCTAAGCCAAGTATCGGCCTCAAAAACCCAGAATTTTTTCTTTAACCAGAACTAGACCGCACAGAAACCCAGTTAGGGAGAAATGGTTCTTTGTGTTGACTGAAGAAACTGCTGCTTTCTGACACTGTCAATCCAGTTAATAATGCAGCTTTAATATTTCCATTTTAAAAATATTCTGAGTGCAACATTTTGATTGGCTTTAATTCACAAAAAGGACAGAGCTGCACATTAAAGATAGACGTGTTTCATAAGGAAATACAATACAATACAGAGTAGGAGGAGGTGTTAGAATACACTGACATGAGTCACACGTTACACAGAGAGCATAGCATCAGCAGCCCAAAAGGTCTTCTCACCTGACTGGTGGTCAGTGATAATCTTCTTCTGTGACTTTAAGTTCTTTTTTCACCTCCTCAACAACAACATGAGAGAGTTTATCAATGCGTCTTTGTGGGGACCAAACAGATTGTGTTTTGATCCCAGCATGCCTCCACCAGACTAAATGGATTACTGGGTAGTTTAGTTGGGACTGCACATGTGTCTGGAGGCGGAGGATCTGGGGCAAATCAACACGTTCACTGCTGGTGGCTGAAAGTGAATAAATGAACGTTCCTTTTAGTAAATCATTAGTCAAATAATTACAACCCAGATCTCAGAAGTATCACGTCACATCTCCATTGTCTCATGCTGCATCAGCCAGAAACTGTTGCTAATCAGCGTTTTTTTAATGCTTGCATCACTTTCCAACAGCATCAGAGAAGAAGTCTTTGTATCATATAGCAAGTAAATATCCACTATTATCCGCTCCGTTGTGTGAATGATAATATTTATCTGACATTTAAAGGTCCTGAGTGTTGAGTGGACAATAAAACTAGCTAACGTGCTACCTGCTGGTCGCTGCTGTCATAAGGAAACCTCACAGTTTCACCTAAGATGCTCAGTGCATTAAATCTATCAAAAAAACACAATCATTCAGAAATGTGCTAAAATAGCAAATTGAATTCAGAAAAACAAACATCAAGGTGTCTTCTTCTGACTGCAGCCCGGAGTGGAATGAACCTTTAATGACACAGCGCCTACTCCTTTGTACTATATGTAATCAGATGTTATTCATGTCATGTAAGGATACTATATGCCTTAATGAGTAAACACGCATACTGTAAATTGTGTATACGCAAATATGATTATGCTAATGTATTAAGGTCTGTATATTGAGCCATTTAGCCAAGGGCAATGTAGCCACACACACACACACACACACACACACACACACACACTGTCGTCACTTGTCAACTGACCTAAAAAACGAGTTTGTGGCTCTGTACTTGTAAGGACATCTCATAATAATTATTATAACATAATAATCTCTGTTTATTAAAATATTTACCACATTTTTATTTCGCAGTACAAATTATACTGTAAATACTACATGTAAACGTGTCGGATGTAGAGGACCAAAACAAAAGCTAAAATGCTCGAAAACCAAAATACCCAACGCAGGTATGCTAACCCTGGTCCCAGTCTGATCAGCTTAGTTCTGTCAGCAGCAACAGATGAAACAGGGCTGAATAATTGGCCTTTAATATTTAACATTCAGATGAATTAAATAGCATCCACTCCAAGGAAAATGTAATTGTCACAACATGAAACTGAAACTAATGATTTTATTTATTGTAGATTTATTGTTTGGTCTGTAAATTGATAGAAAATAGTAGAAAAATAAATTACATTCCTTGTTTTGACTAACTGTCCAAAATGAAAGAAAACCTGCAAATATCCCTATTCTAGTGGCTGGAACCAGTGAATCTTTGCCGTTTCTTCTTAAAAAAAAACACCGTCAACAAATACTGGATTTTCAAAGTTGCCGATACATTTTCTTTCGATTGACTAATCAATTAACGGACTAATGGTTGCAGCTCTAGTTCTGTAGATATAATAGAGCAGATGCTAACTGTAAAATATATGATGACTGATGATTAAAAAAGCACACTAAGCTTGACTAAAATGTTCTGCAGGTCATTAAGAAATAATTCTAATTCATCTATTTTGAGATAAAAGCAATTAACAAGAGGAGTGTCTGTTAAAGATATGAACCAATATAATGAAATGATCCATACTGGTCAGTACTCTTCTATAATCTCTGGTGGGGGTCCAGTCCCTGCTCCTGTCCCGCTGCGGAGGAAGTGTCCTTGAGTAAGAAAACCCTCATTCTGCAGGCTTCTGGTGGAACACGTGCATTTATGTGAGGCCGCTTAAAGGGAAACATAGACCTTATGTTTGGGGATTATGAAGACTTCCTATCCTACAGACTAAAGGAAACATAGACCTTATGTTTGGGGATTCTGAAGACTTCCTATCCTACAGACTAAAGGAAACATAGACCTTATGTTTGGGGATTATTTAGACTTCCTATACTGTACTATACTTCAAAACTGTAAGAAAGTACTTATTTCAACCCAACTCCTTATCATAAGCTGAACCCGACCAAACCTTAACCCCAGCTGCGTAAAATCTGGAAACGCGTGTCGTTCTGAAACGCAGTTGTCTTTTTGTAGCGTCAGGTTACTCCTGCCGTCTACAAGTGAAGTCTTTAAGCTCTGATTGGACGTTATATCTGTAAATCATGCCAACCGTTCTCTCACCTCCGCACTGTCACACCTACTTCCATCTAACTATAATGAAAACTGTGAGCTCACTCTGAACTTTAGAAATAGCTTTATATTTCTTATATAATGCTTTCTAAAACATACAACTTTGAGCAGTTTAGGCTTTAATGCCCACAGCTGCCTGTGTGCTGGTGTTCTGCTACACTAAAGAACTGCAGCTTTATTTTCTAGTGTCTTGACTCGTACCTGCCCAGACCAGCCCACCTGGGGGTAGGAAACTAAGGTTGTCTTCAGTGTCCATGACAGACAAACCAAATTACATTCCCCCCACTGGGACTGGCTGCTGCAGCAGGGGCTCAAAACCTCTGCAAATGAAACCCAGACTGGGATCATGATAGATACATATGGACCGTTAGCAGTGAGTGGAACGATTGGGTCAGCTGACCCTTCACAGTTGAAGTTGTCTTTAGAAAAAGAAATTGGTAGAGCTTCACTTCCTACTTCCACTTCACATGTCTGTTTTGGAATTGAGCTAAAAGAATATTGTTCCATTACTAGAAACCTGGGAGCGATACATCATGTACATATACATCATTTCTACAGTCTATGGTGTGAGCATAATACAGTTGTATTGTTTAGGAAAAGAAACCGAAGGAAAGCCGTTTCTGTGTGAGAGGGAAGGAGATAAAAGATGTGGGGGAGCTGATAGGATGCAGCAGAGACGCTGGGGGACGTGAGGGGATTCTTAAAAAGATCTCCAGCTTGCGGGGGGAGGCAGGGAGGGACTGTACGACGCTAAAAGACTTTCTACGACACATTCAGGGTTTCCATAGGAATAAACAGACAGGCACAACTCATCTTAAGGTTTGAAGGAGCATGAAAAAGCCCTTTAACTCTGATTCTTGTCGAGGGATCGGGTTAGTGTTGGGGGGGGGGGGGGACATGATAGAGGGAATGATTGCTGCTGCAGGTTGGTAGTTTTAGACCGAGTTGAGTAAGAGGATGATGGAATCAGGTCTGGATGAAGCTGAAAGATTGTTGATTGCGTTTGTGGAATAACTTAAAGAAGAAGTGAGACGATTTTACACATCCATCTGTGTTTCCAGCTTTTAGGGAGTAAGACTGCAGACATGTTAAAGGTAGGATAAAGCCTTCAGGGGCTTCAGGGGAGCTGGGTGCAGCTGTGTGCAGCTGGGTGGCACTGGGTGGAGCTGGGTGGAGCTGGGTGGAGCTGGATGGCACTGGGTGGAGCTGGGTGGAGCTGGGTGGAGCGATACATGGCCTCCAGTGATGTCACGTGGAGTTAGAAAGCAGTGAGCCTACCATACCTCTGGAGCTGCTCCTCCTGCTGCAGGCTACGTTAGCTGCTACTAGCATAACACACCTGAAACTCACACTCAAATGTCAGCAGGTTGAGTTGCATTGTGGGTTATGTAGGCACCAGGTATTGACA
The DNA here is from genome assembly GCF_008692095.1 of Etheostoma spectabile. Taxonomy (NCBI): domain Eukaryota; kingdom Metazoa; phylum Chordata; class Actinopteri; order Perciformes; family Percidae; genus Etheostoma; species Etheostoma spectabile. The sequence goes on along the minus strand of NC_045736.1, from coordinate 33,092,368 downwards.
AGGAAGTGGTGGAGTTAAAGATATCTCTGGTTCTGCAGCATTTATTAAGTTTTTATAGTTTTTTACAGTAGACATATTATGGCTGACACTAACAATTAATTTCTTCATTGATTCAACTAGAGGTGCAGCTTTTTATTGTCTTAATTGTAGATTAAATGTTTAGTCCATAAACTGTTGTAACATAGTAAAAAGAAAAATCCAGAAGCCCACGCTGACATGATTAAAAAGCGAGTAAGGACGTGGAAGTCTGGAGCGTGTGAAAAGAAACTAAAGCATGTTTCTGTTTGTCTGTGACGCATCTGATGTCAAGACACAAACACGAGCACCTTGACCAAAGACAGAGAAAATCGATCTTTATTCTCTCAGCAGCACGATGACTCTGTTGCCATAGAAATAGTCTATTAATATCAAGCGCTGTTGGTAGAGCAGTTCTCGGATGTCATGGAAAGACCTTGTGAAGGCACGGCAGAGGAGACACTGTTAGACACCTTTATGACCTCCTGATTCCCCAAGAGGGAAAAACAGTATATATACCTGATGGGGGGGGGGGACACACACACAGAAGTCCTTTGTGGGAATAAATAGTTCCTTTTTAGTCATTTATCATTTATAGGTGGAAGATTTTCACACCAAGCCGAGGGCAACATTTAGCTGGACTGGGAGGACTTGGTGCAGGGACCTGGCCCCGTGGAACGGAAGCTGAATCAGCGAGTAGCAGGGTGTTTCACTGCAATACTTTGATACTAAATAACTATGAAAATGGGATGATTCTCAGCCAAGTTTTTTCAGTGATAAGCAGTGTCTTTTTTGGTCAGTTTTTAAAGATGCAGTAGGTAAGAGTTATTAAACTAACTTCCTGTCATATTTGATGAAACTGACCCTTTATATACCTGTACCTGTGTAATGACAATAAAGTTGAATCTAATCTAATCTAATGTTCCAGTAGAACTACATGAGGCAGGTCGGCTCCTCTGGCGCCACCTACAGCCTGTGGTGGGATTTGTAAAAATCCACCGCTCCCTGTTCAGAGGCACCAATCAGGGCCAGGGGGGTCTAACGGCATGTCAATCACTGCTCAAGCCCACGCATTCATTCTCTCCCTTGTGGGGGAGGGGCTTAGGAGACTGTTTCGGGCTTTAGCGGAAGGGGGGAGGGACTGAGAAGTTGTCAATGTTCAAATTCTTTGTCTAAATCCTGGATCTTCCCAGTCCTACCTACAGCACCTTTAAGTGGATTTTAGTGTTGAGTTTATTTGCAGTGTACATTGAAGATAATGTGCACCGCAAATATCCTCGGGAAGCGCAAGTCACACTGAATCTAAAAATGTGTGTATCACGTATGTGTTCAGAATTGACTGAGTTATGACTCCATCCTTGCAGATTGAAAACCTCTGCTCCAAAGGAACACAAAGCATGCACATGTATACGTGTAGTCATACATCCGTCTGATAAGTGACCTCTTGCAGTTACGCACATGAGTGTCCTCTTCTGAACAACAGCATCCC
>NC_045736.1:33089428-33090854 GCF_008692095.1 Etheostoma spectabile | reverse complement strand
CCCCCCCCCCCCCCCCCCCCCCCCAAAGTTCAGAGGTCAGTCACTGCAGCAGTGTTCCTGCAGCTGCTTGGGATTCAGGGCTTTACTCAAGGACACTTGGGCAGCCGTGTGCAGGGTTCTGACCCCGAGCTCAGTCTCATTAATCACACACGTCGCGCTGCTGCACAACACAACGGCAGGAGGCTGCCAGCGCTGGGAAAACCACACAAATACAAGCAGCTGAAAATAGAGCAAAATGAGAGTTTACACCCAAACAGACCACTGAAGAAGAAAAAAAGACTGAAAGGTGTTCCTCCCAGCTGGAGCAGAGGCTTCCCTTTATGTACTCATATAGACAATATACAATATACACACAGCAGTAGCATTTCACTTAGAGACTCAATGAATGTACAAATGAATGCTGCAACGCAGTCGCAGCTGCAGCAATATCCCCATATCTGCCGGTCTATTATATCAGCGCAGTCGCCTTGGAAACACAAAAAAAAAACATTCCTGCTCTTTCTTTTATCATTGTCTTAAACAAGTTATTGGATGTATATTTCACGAGATAAAGCGATATTTCACTCAGGTGGAATATTTATGGGTACTTGAGCAGTACTAAACTTTTTTTTTAATTTTTGTTTAAACTTTTTAAACAAAAAATGTTTTGCCTTCAAAATAAAAGCAGGAACAAAAGTGCACCTTGGTTTACAGCTGAATTTAAATGTAAAAGTGTAATATAAAAAAGCTATTCCATACAGGTAGAATATTGCTTTAAGAAACCAGAATGACATGGAATGGCATATCACAGTCTTTGAAATGTATGAAAAAGGGTTAAAAAGTTGTGTTTGTGAAGATGTGAATCTTTCTGCAATCAATATATGACAATGAAAGAAACATATAGCACAGAAACATAAATGGACTTCAAAGGGATATATCACTTGTGTTTTAAAGTGGTTTTCTACAACATTTACTGTCAGCTGCTGGGAATCTTTATAGAAGGAAACTGATTTCACTCAGTTATACAGAAAATATGAATTAGTATACGTAGATATTTGATGAAATGTAGAAACAACATTTATATAGTATTTGAGAAAAGTGACATATCCTTTTAACCTAAGTGAAAACCAGGGTGTCTAATGTGGTAACATGCAGACGGGGGTAGTTTTATCATTTGCCTCGGTGGTTTCACTTTTTAGTCTTTTATTATTTAGTTAAAGGGGTTTGTCTTCCCATTTTTTACACCTTCTGTCCTAAAATGCTAATGTTAAAGACCTGAACTCCAGGGGAAATTGGTTAAAAGATAGCCCTTTTTTAACAACAATTTGAGCTTTTTCTTGTGTGAAATGGTAAAATAATGAGCCTTAAATATTTCTTGATTCAGAAGCCCTTTGTAGTAGCCTGGAAATCCAGACCCGATGTGACCAGATACACCGATGTGATTGGT
>NC_045736.1:33087460-33089418 GCF_008692095.1 Etheostoma spectabile | reverse complement strand
CTGGCCCCGCCTATATCAGATACATTGATGTGATTGGTGCAGCTCTGCTACAAGGGCATAGTTAATGAGCAGCATTACTCGATGCCGGAGGAACTCACTGAGCAGATCCAGATTGTGGTCTCTGAAAACTCGGGATCTCCAGGGTACCTTTGTATACCGGATGAACGAAACTTTACGCAGTTGAAAAGCAGCACTTTCACGCAAAAAAAACAAAATTTGAAGCTTCTTCTTCACAGGTTTTTCCTTTTCCTCAAAGAATTAGTATATGAAATTGTAACATTTGTTTCTAAGAATGACTTCATAAGATGTTTCATACCTTCAATTAGACACAGTGTGTTATTCCAACATCAGCTCCACAGCGAGTGAAGAGGGTTCCCTCCTGATAGTGGACATGAAACGCTTTGAGCCCCGGGGGGGGGGGTCGGGGGGGTTTAGAAGAGCACAGTTACTTGTGTATAGTGTGTCACTGCAGTGCATGTTGTTAAAATCATACCATATCATAATCATAAACACTTCCAAATTAGCACCATCTACTAGCCAAATGCAGGTAAATATGCGAGTGGCTGGTAGGTGTGCTCCACCTACCACCCGCCCAGGAACCAATGGGACTCATGGAGTGGCTGGTAGGTGTGCTCCACCTACCACCCGCCCAGGAACCAATGGGACTCATGGAGTGGCTGGTAGGTGTGCTCCACCTACCACCCGCCCAGGAACCAATGGGACTCATGGAGTGGCTGGTAGGTGTGCTCCACCTACCACCCGCCCAGGAACCAATGGGACTCATGGAGTGGCTGGTAGGTGTGCTCCACCTACCACCCGCCCAGGAACCAATGGGACTCATGGAGTGGCTGGTAGGTGTGCTCCACCTACCAGCTGCCCAGGAACCAATGGGACTCATGGAGTGGCTGGTAGGTGTGCTCCACCTACCACCAGCCCAGGAACCAATGGGACTCATGGAGTGGCTGGTACGTGTGCTCCACCTACCAGCCGCCCAGGAACCAATGGGACTCATGGAGTGGCCGGGGGATTTGAACAGTGACTAGCCATCTGGCTGCTGGATGGAAAAGTTCATTTTGAACCCTGCTTATAATATCACAAGTGTTTATTTGGGACAACTCACAATATCACGTTTTTTTAAATTCTACTCAACTCACTAATAATTCCTTTTGTAAACATCTAAATTAAGAATCAAATTGTAGAGATGAATGTAGAGAGTTTTAAATATTCTATAACAGAAGAAAGTAATGATATATTCTCACTCATGAAATTGATCCATTGAATACACATATCCAGTTTTTATGTCATGGTGTGGAGAGTTTATGAAGCGCTGCTCTGGGTGGAGGCGGTGGAGCTGCATGTTACTCTGTGTTACGCTGTAAAGATGCCTTGGTCCTGTACATACTGAGGAGCTGTGGACTGTAACTATGATGCTGATTTTTAGGTATGATTTTGTTATCGTGACCAATAAAATCCCTGTTGTTGTTTTTAAATCGATCGTGCTGACGTGTCTCACTGGTTGTTTGTCACTTAAACTTCAGCTGAACTTAACTTTATGCATTCATCAGAAGTATTTTGATCCTTTACTCAAACATCCAATACGTCATTTTCTACCTCAATCACAACAGACGCAGTGTGGTGATGTAGCGTAGGATCATGGGAGTTGTAGGAGAGATGAACCTCCCTCTCTCTCTCTTAGTCTGTCTGCCCCTCCACCACTTCTACTACCTCTAGAACAACTGACCCACTGTTTCCAGGCTGTATTAACCCAGACAGATTTTTTTATTTAGTATTTTTTCTTTTATTGTCCTAATTATTTATGTGGATTTGTTTGCTTTTTGTTATTTATATTATCATCCTGTTTATGATGTATGTGTATGTTGTGTGTAATGTCTGTAAGCCACTGGGACCTTGAATCCATCTATCTATCTATCTATCTATCTATCTATCTATCTATCTAT
>NC_045736.1:33080060-33087450 GCF_008692095.1 Etheostoma spectabile | reverse complement strand
ATCTATCTATCTATCTATCTATCTATCTATCTATCTATCTATTACATAACATTACACCCAGGTTAATGAAAAGTAGCCAAGGTGTTTTGTAAAATTGGACTTGTCTTTGGGGGGACCAAAGAGAATTCTTTCTGATTTGTTTTTAAGTCACCTTGATATTGGGGTGAGAAATCATATCATATGTGGATATTGCCATCTTGGATTGGACGAACTCTTTTGGTTTAGGTTTAACTAAACTGGCTTCATGTTTCTGTCCTCTATCGCGGCAGTAAGGACAAAGCCAGTGTTGAACAAGAGTCTGATGTTCACCATCGTTAGTGTTAGCATGCTAACATGAGCTAATTAGCACTAAATCCCAAAGCGGGGGGGCCAGAGGACATTTTATAACACAGATGTGAACCTGCATGGTGGGTTCGCCTTGATCAGATGTTTCTACACCTTTTATTAAAATATGTTAGGCTTTTATTTGATTGGACAGCTAAAGAGACTTGAAAGGGGGGGGATGACACACAGCAGGGGGTTTTCTTCCCCGTGTTTAAAGATACTTTATGATGCTAATCCACAACTTCATCAGACTGTGGAAGACATTACAGGTACTCCTCAACCCACCTGTCAGAGATGTACATAAAAACATTTGTTGCATTGATAATCTGGTGCCAAGAGATTCAAGTCGTAATAACTAAAAACAATTATCTTACAGCATTGTTACATGTGTTATGTGTTTTCCATTTCTAAATTCCTTACTTTTCCAGACACAAATTGCCTCTCTCCAAGTGACCATACTTATGTTCTAGTTCTTAATAGGCCGGGCCAAAAAGGTTCTGGGTGCATAGGATGCTGTGACACCCTAGAGCCCCCCCCCATGTTGGAGACGTCTGGTGGTCTGAGGGTGTGCTATGCAGAGATCGGGTCAGATCATAAAACTCACCCTCAGCGTTACTATTGTCTCAGTCTTTTTAGACGACGTTGCACTTCCAGGATTGCTAGAATTCAACCAGATGTCCCTCATTTAGGCCAGATGTCCTCATTTAGACCGAATGTCCCTTACTTAGGCCGAATGTCCTCATTTGGACCGGATGTCCCTCATTTAGGCCAAATGTCCTCATTTGGACCGGATGTCCCTCATTTAGGCCAGATGTCCCTCATTTTGGCCGAATCTCCTCATTTAGACCGAATGTCCCTCATTTGGACCGGATGTCCCTCATTTAGGCCAGATGTCCCTCATTTAGACCGAATGTCCCTCATTCAGGCCAAATGTCCTCATATAGGCCAGATGTTCCTCATTAAGGCCGGATGTATCTCATTTAGGCCAGATGTCCCTCATTTAGGCCAGATGTCCCTCATTTAGGCCAGATGTATCTCATTTAGGCCAGATGTCCCTCATTTAGACCGGCTGTCCCTCATTTAGACCGGCTGTCCCTCATTTAGGCCAGATGTCCGTCACCGTCATTCTTTATGAGCAGGGCTGGACTGTCACGCTCTATTTTCTTCCATCTATCCTTAACCAGACCAGGAAATGAATAACATCAAATTTCACCCCCCCCCCCCCCCCCCCCCCCCGTGTGGGACCTGTCATCCCTGTGAAGGTATGCATGTCCGCTGGGACATTTCTCTGCTAATTCTGTATGTGTGTGCATGTCTGTGAGATGATTCTTGTACTTTCTGGGATCCTTCTTTTCTATTACAGATACGAACCAAAACAAAGTGCTGATGGTCAAAATTGTGGGAGAAAGTGCAGAAATACCCGACCAATTTGCATTATTAATGTAATGTGAAAAAAAAGCACTTTCATAAAATCCTGTCGAGGCTTATGTTTTTAACCAAGGTCCACGTTTTATTGGCTTTGCTGTACTGGCATGAAATAAATTGTTAAAATAATTTCAACAAATAAAACCCCTCTCCAAGAAAATCCCAGAATGTCAAGTCAGAGATTTTTAATTTGACAGGAGATATTTCATCAACTGTGTTTATTCAACAATCCAAACAGAAACCAATATATAAAAAAACTTTTATGATGTATCCACAACAGGAATTTAAAGTCCTTATTATGAATAACTTATAACCAAAAGATTCAGTTTGATGGGAAGAGAACACTCTACTGGCTTGTAATCATTTAGGAAGCAGAGGGAATCCGCACTGATGCGGTTCGCTGATTACACACCAGGAGTGGGGAACTTCTACATAAGTTATATACATATGAAATAAGCAAACAACCCTTTCTTCTTTTTCAAAAACAGGAGAAATAAAAAAGGGGGACATTTCTTTATTTTCAGGCCACTAAACCAGCTCAAACCCTTGAGGAGGTGAAGATGAGGACTTCCTTCTGGCTCCTGTTGTCTGGAGGACAGGATGATGGGAGTTTCAAACAGGAAGTAGAAAGGCAAGAGCTACTACATGAACATGTCGTCATAGCCGGGGGGGGGCATGTGGTCTGGGTCCGGCCTGAAAAACAACACACACAGTTTCATTTAGTTACTTCTCTCTCTTTTAGGCTGTCCCATCAGACCCTGCTCTCCAGTTCTCCAGTAGCGCTGCTCTCGGTTCAGTGGGGAACAGTTCATTTACCGGATCAACGTGGGAACATCTGGCGCCGCAGGATCGCTCGGGACAAAGTGACGTTACGCTGGGCGAGACACTGTTAAGAGCAGTAGCTTCTCATCTTAAGCCGGCAGTTTAACATGACATACATAAGTAAATGAATGTCGCTAACTAACGTTGGTTGTTACTTGATGGCAGGCTGACGATAAACATGGCTGCCGTTGGGTTTGTGTGTCTCGCTGCCAAAGATTGTTGGAACTACAGAAACAGAGTGAGACATCGTCCCTCTCGGGGATTGCTTCACGCCACTTTCTCCCACTTCAACTTTCTCAAACTCAAGTATTTGGATGAAGAAGCTTGTGATACATAATGCGCGTCAGATTTAGAAAGCTGTAAGTTTAAATACACCGAGGTATCGATCAGACTTTATATCAGCAGACAACCAAAATTGAAGGACTTGTATTTGGTATACATAAGAGTAACAATAATACCTACATATCTATACAGATCCTTTTTTTCTTTTTCTAAACAAATAACTTTTTTAGTCTAGAAGAGTGTTGTTGAGAAAATATGTTCTTTAGTTCTTCAGGAGGTTGTTAAGCTGCCTACACAGGATCCGCAGTAAGACGGCGAGGTGCCGAAGCAAGGAGCAGCACTTCTCTAAATGGTTGGTCTTGACAAGTTCAGCAGCACCGCTCTCCCCTTAGGAAACCAATGAAGTGTGTCTGTGTCTCACCCTGGCCTGCGTCGTCCGGGGGGTCCAAACGGGTCGAAGCGAGCCCCCGGGGGAACAGCTCCGGGAGGCAGAATGTCCGGTATCCCACTGGAGGGGTCCAAACCAGAGCGAGGATACCCCGACCTCAACGGGTCAACTATCATCCCGCCACCGCCACGGGTCCTGAAGAGGGATGGAGAGGGATGGAGAGGGATGGAGAGGGGGGATATGGGAGAAGATAATGTGTGTTATCTTTCAGTTATTGGGTGTTTCATGTTTTGGCATGACTAATATTCCTCAAAAAGTCAAACCCGTAAACATCGCGGAGAGACAGGACATTATATTTGATGGAGGATTGAAGATTAGATTGATTTCAATTATTTGCGCCTGTTTTCGAGGATGAAAAATTATTTGAGTGCACAAAAGGTTGTATGTCCCATGATTACAATGGACGGGGGGAGGGGGCAATAACCACCTGGTGCCAAGGGTCACCAAACAGCTGTGAAGAATAGAATTCTGTCATTTAGTTATGTAAGAAAAAATGTACTTATTGTGATGAGGTTAAGAAATATCTGTGACTTGATCACGTGCGAACAATCAGCCCTGACTGGGATTTAAAAAGTAGAGCAGACACTTCCGTAGGGACGGACCACTAAAGGACCATACACAACTCCTGTTCCCTCTCAACACACTGCTCCCTGATGGCTCTGGCCTGGTGTTTGCTCTTCATCCTGGCGTTGGGATAGTTGTGTTTGGAGCTCGACATTCAGCTGGCACAGCGCCAGTAATCTGCTGTCGGTCTGGTACTGCGTGGACACACTGTTCATCCCCCAAATCCCAGCTTAGAACAGAAACCCTGCTATATATCTGCAAAATGACTTCCATAAAACAAATCATTTGTAGGGATTTAGTCTGAGTGAGAGAGAGGCAGACTGACCCGAAGGGATCCAGATCCGCTCCTCCAGCTGCAAACGGAGGCACCATGGGGTCGGCCCTGGGAGGAACACAGTTATTATTTACAGGAGAAGATTATCAAATGTGAATGTATTTGCTGCTTCTCTTTATTTTGTATCGCAGTGCACTGAATATCTGTGTGTTGGGATTGTCGGTCAAACAAAACAAACAACTGGGCATTTTTCACAATTTCACTATTTAGACAAATAAGATCCTATAGGACCGCAGTGAAGTCTTAAGGCGCTGACACACAATCCTGATAATTTTGGGGGGGGTCGGACAGTCTAGCGAGGTCGGTGACTCGAGTCTGTTCGGTGTGTTCCGTGCCGTGGTCAGTTGGAGGGGCAGTCACGGCCACTGGGCAGTTGGACCCAATGACCAATTGGATTGGAGTGCTAGCCTTGACTAGCGAATCAGTGCATGAGGAAACCGGAGCTGACAAGGCCAGTACCTTGTAATTACTCGCCGTCGTATGTTCGTCCGTTCAGCGAGTAATGACACCACCGGTCCTCCTTGACTACTATGGACACTCTCTGGTGAAAACTAGGGCTGACGACAGCGTGCGGTGTGTTTACAAGGTCTAGACAGATGTTACGTTATTTTCGTTATGTTTGGCGACAATCCAGATTAGTGCCGCCTGCTGTTATGGAGATGTATTATGTCTCGGGCATGTGCAGAACGTCCGCCCAGGTCGGCGTTGCTCCGTTGTGTTCCGAGGCTCTACGACCTCCTGGAGCCGACTGATTGGCCGACGGTCGGCCGGCGGGTCGCTGCGTCAGAGCCTTTAGTCAGCAAATGGTAATCATGCATCAGCTTTTTGGACTAGACAAGAATCTAGGGCTTTGCAATAGTCACGACGTAAGAACACAAAACAATGATTTGTAGATTAATGTTTTCTTAATTGAAAATACCAGGCCTGTATAACTGACCTTGGATAAGATGAAAGTCTAACATCTGATGCAGTTTTGTTGGATTTCAGATAATGACCTAACCCTTGGATTTCAGATCTTGTTGCAGTTGAGGGGGAAAAAGGCAGCTGATGAGTTGGTAGAGCATTAAAACTAAGAGACTGTGATATCTTAAAAATGAAATACTGAAGAGATATACTGGATAATAGAGATAATAAAGGTCGGCACTATGGAGTCCACAAATCTCTGAATATCTAAAACAATCGCCCGTTATAACATGAACAAGAATGTTGAGCATGTACTGTCTGGATGTTAGAAGCATAATGGTAAACGAGAAATATTGGAGGTAAATATAAATATATATAGTATCAGAAGGTTGTTGGCGATAAACAAAGGAAGGTAGGGAGGGCTTTATTTCATTATCTTAAAGGTATAGTGCATAGTTTCTGTCGCCCCAGGATGAGTTCTAAGTAATGACATCGAACAATTTATGTATTTGTAGAGTTGAAAATCATAAGTTGGTTAATCAAATAGGGAGATAATTTGGCTGAACGATAAACTGAATATCTTTGGGTTTTGGACTGAAAGTCGGGTACAACAAGACATTTGAACACGCCACATTTAATTGCCCACACGATTAATCGTGGAAAGAGGAATAGTTAATGAAGCTCATCGTTAGTTGCAGCTGTTGGATTGGATTCTCCTGTCTTCTATCTTACACTCTTTATTGATGCAGCAAACCTGAATCCACGCACATGTTAGTAAAATGAAATGAATCACAAAGCTAATCCTAAAACATAACATTAAACAATACGCATCCCATTCATAACCCAAGTTATGCCATTAGCAATTGTAATTATTCATAATGAATCACACATACAGTCTGCTTTCTGGATGAAACATGCTGTAGGCAAAGATCTTTTACTCTCCATCTTCCATTCTGTCCATTTTCCCCCACCTCCCTGCAGCCCTGACTCACTTTTTGCTTTCTCATTCATTATTCCTCGCCTCTCTGCATCCCATTCACTTCCCTCCATTTCACTTCTCTCTCCATCTTTCTCTCCGTCTCTTATCTGTGTTTCTTGTTTTCTCTCTCTTTACATCTTTTCTCTTGCTCAGATGTTGGTTTACTCCATCTGTCATTGTGTTGATCTCATCCTTATTCCCCCCCCCACCCCTCCCGGAGGCAACAGCAGTGGAGTCGATAAAGTGCTGAGGTCACCTCACATCTCATCTGATCGGGTCACAGCTAAAAGGGGGGGGGGCAGAGTGATGAAATCTGCACACGCTGCCTCATTTACTCTGCTGTGGTCCACCAGTCTAGACTTTCTACAAGACACAAACTCTGTGTGTGTGTGTGTGTGTGTGTGTGTGTGTGTGTGTGTGTGTGTGTGTGTGTGTGTGTGTCTCTGTCTGTCTGTCTGTCTGTCTGTCTGTCTGTCCGTCTGTCCGTCCGTCTGTCTTTCTCTCTATCTCTAAATGCTTAAATCCAGATGGGCCTTAGTTCCTTATGGTTAACAGTCTTATTTTTATCTTTGGTTAACACAAACGAGAAAACTGCAAACATACTGTTCTAAAATAGGCCAATATTGGTGTGATTAAACATCAGTATATTTTGGACTATATTGGTTTTTAAAAGATATTGAAGCCCGTATTCAGTTTAGACAGGGACTGACCAGTGGGGCGGTGGTCCCTGGCGAGGCTGTCTGTTGGGGATGCGGAGGGGGTCGCTGTCCTCTCTTCTCCGTCTCTGCTCCTCATCCTCGGCATCCCTCCGACTCATCCTCTGTCCTGTCGGTCTGTCCTGGGGGGGCAGCAGCTGAGTCTTCACCTTCTCTGACAGACTGGCTACATCCTTGAACACACTGCAAAGAACAGGTTGCTTTGAACATAGTCTGGATCGACGGAAGTACATTCACAGGATAAAGCCTGACATCCAACATGACCTTCGCTTCAGAAAACAATAAACTTCAAGCTAGCAAGATACACGCTGAAAATGGAAACGCTGTTCATGAAATAACAGCATCATAATCAAAATGACAAACTTGATCCGAATGTGCATGGAAAAATTGTGCAAAAGACAAAAGCATAACTAGGTTCAATAAAATGAGTCCTCAAACCATTATGAAAAAAGTTAGACACTAACCTGTCAAAAGAGTGCAACTGATCAGCATCCACGTGGTCGCTGATGTTCACCGTCAAGTCTGACACCTGCTGTGTGCTGGAGTTCTACACACAGACACAGACACACACACAGACACAGACACAGACACAC
>NC_045736.1:33079381-33080050 GCF_008692095.1 Etheostoma spectabile | reverse complement strand
ACACACACACACACACACACACACACACACAGAAAATACACAAGCCCATTACCTGTTATACATGTGTTTCTCAAAACAAAGCCAACAGAAATCTGATCCCATCATATCAGGCTAACGGTAAAGTGAACAGATGATAACATTAGACATCTGGTTTCTGCTGACCTCCAGTGGTCAGTGCAGTGGTGTAAGCATCTACTCTGTTCAGTCAGAAGTGCAACAGCCTTCAAACGTTCAACCAGAAAATGGCATACATACAGGTTTATACAGGTAGTTCCATTTGATTTGTCAGAGTGTGTACTGAGACACTTGCAGTTCTGAGTAGAGTACCATTTCTGGAATAACCTCAATCTACAGGAACATCAAAGTCAGAAAAGGCCAATAAAAGTTTTTTTTTCTTCTTTTTGTTAAAAGTTAGCCAGACCCAACTGATACAAAGAAAATGTCCCACAAGAAAACAGTAGTTTTTCTTTTTCTATCACAGTTCAACAGAGAGGAGACATGTACTAATCCTGCAGGTGAGAACAAAGCAGCCTGGTCTTAAATTGCTCAAATTAAGCTCATTTTCAGATTCATAAATTGTATTAAGAAGTTGTACCAGAATGGTTTAATTGTCAAAAAACACCATGTTTCTGTTGTACTGCACATTGCTGCAGCTCCTCTTTTCACCCT
>NC_045736.1:33062815-33079371 GCF_008692095.1 Etheostoma spectabile | reverse complement strand
CTCTCTGTTTGAGCTCCAGAGTGAGACATCTCACTTCTGTTCAGTCTTTGTTGGGAGTCACACATGTGCAGTACCTAGGTAAGGACTACTAGCAGTCCAGCAGCGAATATGAGGGCCCTGACAGTACCTAGGTAGGACTACTAGCCAGTCAGAAGCAGAGTATGAGGGCCCTGACAGTACCTAGGTAAGGACTACTAGCCAGTCAAACAAATGAGGGCCCTGACAGTACTAGGTAAGGACTACTAGCCAGTCAAAGCAGAGTATGAGGGCCCTGACAGTACCTAGGTAAGGACTACTAGCCATCAGAAGCAAGTATGAGGGCCCTGACAGTACCTAGGTAAGGACTACTAGCCAGTCAGAGCAGAGTATGAGGTCCCTGACAGTACCTAGGTAAGGACTACTAGCCCATCAGAAGCAGAGTATGAGGGTCCTGACAGTACCAAGGTAAGGACGTTTATGGATGTGTATGGACCTCCTGATAATTTGTCTTTTTGGTGAACCCTACACGAATAATGTAAAAAATGAGGAAGCATCCGTTTGTTGTTGCTGTTGTGTTTCATTCATATATCCATTTAAATGTTTCTGTCTGCAGAGTCTCCAACATCATGAAGCAAACCAACAGCGTCAACCTGCTTGGCTTTCAAAAGTACATCTACAGGGTTTGTCAGCTGTTCTTACCATCAGGTTAAAGATCAAGGTGGAGTCCACAGCAATGGCTTTGAATAGCAGCTGGGCATCACGGTCTTTGGCTTTATATCGCAGACTGTACAACTCCTTGTTGCTGCTCCAGTCAGCAGGCAGCAGCTCGGACTTCTTATCACTGCTGCGGGCCTGGTGGCGGGGGAGAGACACACATGGGGGGGGTTAGAGGACAGTGAGGGTGCACAATAACAGTGTCAGGACAAACTCATCAGAATGATTATACTGTAGTAGTCAGTGGTGGTAGTACATTTATTCAAGTACTGTATTTAAGTACAAATTTGAGGTACTTGTGCTTTACGTAAGTATTAGGAAATGTGTCCTACTTCTTTAGCAAAATAGTGACATGTAGTTCTTACATGACAGCGACGCTTCCAGCATGACCAACAGTATATAAAGTAGTTAAAATGAGCACAACCTTAAACATCTACAGCAGTAAAATGCAACATACACATTAATGCAGCAGGAATATTAATCCAGAAACATAACTGGACAATGAGTACTTTTTATACTTTCGCTGATAACACTTGCAGCGCATTTACACAGTGTGGTAGTACTTTTACTGAAGACAATAATCTGAATACTTCTTCCATCACTGCTAGTGAAATGTGATGAAGTGTTTTAGTGTGATGGCCCTTAGTGGGTTAGCTAGCTAAAGATGACATGGCAGTTTTTAGAGCTTGTCATTATAACTCCATTTTAAAACAGCTTCAAATAAAACATCTGATTAAACCAAAGCTAAAATCTGTTAGCCAAAAGGTTACAGTTCGCTAGATAACGTCCCGCTAACGCTAAGCTAAATGAAGCAGCCCCGGCCAACTAGGGCCAAACCCCACTGAACAACTGACAGGGTCTTTTCTTCCTGCACAGCCCCGGTCAGTAACCTCGGGATAACGGACCCAAATACCCACCAGGACGGATTAAAGAGCCAAGCTTCAATTCGGCGTAAAAGCAATCCACAGAGCAGCAGTAGTTTCATCAAATCTAGTTCATCTGCTGCTCATCACATGACCCTCTTTATATAAATTGTGATGTATCATACAGCGAGCAGTGGAAACAGTTTGTCAAAGTTCATTTATATTGTTAATACACGTTATAGATTTTCCAAATATAAATTACTTAGATGCTGACTAATGATCTGAGCGTTACACAGCTAACGTTAGGCACTGAACGGATTGTTAAATACATCACATCACTGTTAGCGTTAACGCAGCGTTACATTGTTTTAGTTAGCTAGCTAGCTGATGTCAGTGTATTTAAATTACCTCGTCTCCGGACCCGATGCACCTGTATCCATTTTTTATCATTTCCCAGTGAACGAAACACACAACGGCGTCCTGCGGACAGGTAATGCTGCCACCGACACACGTATATAACACCTCTAAGCCGGCCATGTCTGCGGTACGGCAGCTACACCAACATCAACTCAGTTTCCACTGAAGAAATGAAAACGAAAGTCTTCACAGTACAGGGTAACGTCAAGTTCGAAGCATAGCAACAGCAGCCACTTCCGGTTCTTCTTCTTCTTCTATGGGGTTTACTTACGGCAGCCGGCCAGCCACTTCCCGTCTAAACCTTTCAATGTAAAAGCTCTAGTGAAAAGTTTATTACTTTATGCAATATGTTAAAGCTATCAAACACTGACCCTTAAATGTAAAATATAAACAACACGAACCAAATAAATGTAAAAACAAACAATCAAACAAACATAGAATTTTATTTTTTTATTAATACATTTGTTTTTGTTTTTCTATTTTACTTCTGCACAGATATTTTTTTCAACTTCCCAGCAACAACAGCAGCAATAATAACATCGACAAATAAATCTTAAAGAAACCATATTTCAAGTGAACTGCAATTTCTTCCATAGATAGATAGACAGATAGATACATAGATAGATGCAATTATGAGTCATATAGTCATATTTATTTTTTGGATACCTTTTCATATAAAAATGTAAGGACAAACTCATCAGAATGATTGTAGTAGTCAGTGGTGTTGGTAGTACATTTACTTAAGTACAAATTTGAGGTAATTGTACTTTACTTACTTTTAATAAGTATGCTATGCTTTTTTATAATTCTTTTTTAATGACTTGATTTTGTTTTAATAAAATGAAAGTATCCCTAACGGGAAACCAGTTGATCTATTTACGCGTCTAACTTTACATGGCGGTGGTGTTTTGATCCAGCGCATAAAGAGTCCCGGGTAAAAACATGCTCAGTAGTTCTAGTTCCGCTTTGTAAAGACGTATTCCCAGCAGTGGCTGAAATATTAATACATGTTGTTGCTTGGTGTACTCACTGTATGAGGACATTCAAATGTAGAGCGGGTCATTTACTAAAATTAAAGAGTTGGAAAGCCAGAAATAAAGACCAATTTCTCTGTTAATAGGCCTATATGTATAATTAGTGTTATTGTACCAAAGTCACAAATCTGAGGTAGAGGTTACCAATCCACCAATATAATAATCGTAATAATAATGACAATGTAATAAAGTACAATACAATATTGTTAATCTGAAATGAATTTAGTGTGGTTCAGTTTCCTTTGCAACAGAAAAAGACTTGATTTCCCATGGTGCATCTCGCAGGGCGGAGGAGAGGGCTTCCTTGTCAAGATGGCGGCTCCCTTGACTCTACTTGTGATTGTGGCTGTTACGGTCCGAGCAGCGCTGTACAGATCCAGTTTAGCGGCCTTAATATCGGAGAGAGTGGAGGTGGTGTCCCCGCTGACCGCCTGGAAGAGAGGTAGGCGGGCTTTAGCCGTGGGCTGGGCGGCTTTTGGGGACCCGGTCTCTCGCTCTCCTCGGCGCTGTCGCCCAGTAAGGAGTGAAGTCGGGACCCGGGTTACCGACAGAGAACCGTGCGCATTAAAAGCCCTCCGACACTTTATTAAGCGGAATATAACAGCGTTCCTGGGATTTATGTCGCTGAAGTTAGTTTCGTCTCGTCTTTCCCTGTTTGATTCGGACCGAGGTTTTCATCATGTCCTCTGGTCCAAAGATGCTGCAGCAACAAGAGAGACAGACAGAGAGAGACAGACAGACAGACAGACAGACAGAGAGACACAGAGAGACACAGAGAGACAGACAGAGAGACAGACACAGAGAGAGACAGACGGAGAGAGACAGACAGAGACAGACAGACAGACAGACAGAGAGACACAGAGAAACAGACAGACAGAGACACACAGAGAGACAGACAGGAAGAGAGACACAGAGAGAGACAGACGGAGAGAGAGAGAGACAGACAGAGAGGGAGAGAGACATAGAAAGACAGAGAGAGACAGACAGAGAGACAGAGATGGAGAGAGAGAGAGAGAGAGAGAGAGACAGACAGAGAGGCAGAGAGAGAGAGACAGACAGGGAGAGAGACATAGAAAGACAGAGAGAGACAGACAGACAGACAGAGAGACAGAGATGGAGAGAGAGAGAGACAGACAGAGAGAGGGAGAGTTAGACAGACAGACAGAGAGGCAGAGAGAGAGAGACAGACAGAGGTAGAGAGACATAGAAAGACAGATCTTGGTGAAATTGGTGTAGAAAAAGGTTTTGTTCAGGAACCAGTATTGAAGTTATGACATTGGTTTCTATACTCATACTGATATTGAAGATTTTTGCCCTGGTCATATTTGCTGGAACCCACTGTATCCTGACAGTACAACAAAAGACAGATAGTCTGCTGGAAGGAATGTCTCTCCTCTGCCTCCTGCTGCTGCTCCCAGTGATACCACGTGATACCAAAGCTGGATGATAGAACTCTTTCTGAGACAGGTTCTGTTTCTTTGTTTGCAGTTGTTGAAGGCCTGGCTCTGCTGGACTTGGGCGTCTCCCCGTACTCTGGAGATGTTTTCCATGAGGTGAGACACACACACACGCACACGCACGCACACACACAGACAATATTCATGACAGAGGAAGTACTTCACATCCTCTGCATGGTTTTTTCAAATTAAAAAAAATAAACTCTATCCAAAATATGCTATGGTGTTTAGCTCCATACTGAAGAAGGAAGAAACTTTGATATTATTTGCACACGCAATGGTACAGTACAAAGAAGTGAATTCAGTCCCTGCATTTAACCCATCCTAATTTAACCCATCCTAATTTAACCCATCCTAATTTAACCCATCCTAATTTAACCCATCCTAATTCAACCCATCCTAATTTAACCCATCCTAATTTAACCCATCCTAATTTAACCCATCCTAATTTAACCTATTCTAATTTAACCTATTCTAAGCGTTACAGGGTTCAACGTTCAGGGTTTCAGTGAAAAAAGTTGGTGAAAAAAAATGTTTGAATGAAACATCAAATTGTTGTAAAAAACGTCAAACAATGCCCCGAAAACCGCTGGAAAAAAGCTTTAAATAAAGCTGCAAATGTTGGAGAAAAAAACTAAAAAAAACCCTTTAAAAATGTCTAAAGCTTTTTGTTTTTGTTTTTTTAAACGTAAAAAAACTATTGAACAAAGTCAAAAATGTTGAAAGAAAAAGAATATTGAAAAATGGCTCCAAGCACCAACTTGATTGATTCAGGAGAACCATAATGTCATTTATGATGCAATGATGCCGACAGGAAAGTGGTTTGTAAACACACCAATGTCTCCTTAAATATGTCTCATTGTCCCGACTGCGTGTTTGTGTCTGTGCTCTAAGACGTCCTTCTCCTTCCTCTCCAGACTCCTCTCATCATTTACTGCTTTCACTTTTTGGTGGACTATGCGGAGATAACATTTATGGTGAGTAATAAGAAGAGAAACAGCTATCTTTTTTCAGACAGTTTCTTGGTTTTATAAGTCAATCAAAAAGCGACTGCATGTAGAATAAGTATGAATACCAATATACATTTCACTTTTGAGAAAATATGCCAATATAAAACAGATTGAGATGCTAATTCTTTGGGATTTGCATCAGATTAAATATACAGGAGGGTTTTCTGTAATGTGAGCCCCAGCAGTAGAGCTCAGCAGTCTGCACCATGCTTTATTTTAAAGTGCCCCTTGTGGTAAGACATGTCTGTCTCCAAAAAGAAAGTATATGGACATGTTATATTTCAGTGGCTCGGCTGCTCATTCTGTCTTCCTGTCTCTTTAGTTGGCGGATGTGATCACTGCTGTGGCTCTTTACCTGGCCGTGAAGGACTACAACAAACAAGTGGTAGGAGAACAGAAACAGCTTCACTGCCACATGGCTGAGTTGTTTCTAGATATAATATCCAGTTGAAATGTGGCTATCCAGTGTGTTACCTGTTACAAAGTAACGTGTAGTAGTTACCGTGTTGTAACGTGTTTAATGTGCTGTTGATGCTGTTTCAGTTCAGAAAGCAGAAATATGCCCTGGAGGCAGACCGCTACCCTCTGGACTGCCTGGAGCTCATCAGGAGCCCCAAAGAAATGTACTACATCCCTCTGAAAGTAGCCATGTTGTAAGTACAAGCTCACGTTTCCACGCAGCAAACAGCCAGTGATCAGTAGAGATGGTCACCATGTCAGAGCTCTCGCTAAACCCTGACCAATCAGAGCTTGCTGTCTTTCAGAAAAAATAAGATAAACCTTTATTGATACCCGGTAGTTGCCGCAACACCTGATTAATGTGAATGCAACCTAACCTTTTCTCTACCGCTATCAATTTTGATTTACTTATTTTGTTTATGACCAAATACCTGCAACACTACCAAGGGATAAACCCCCCCCTCCCCCCCCCTCGGCTCAACCAAGATGGTGAACATTATACCTGCTGTTAGGGCTGGAACGATTCACCAAACCCAGGGTTCAGTTTGGATCTCGATTTCTGACCCACGATTTATACAAACCTTGATTCTTTTGGGGGTGGGGTGGGGGGTGCAGGAGAATTATACTCAGTAAACGTAACACAACTTTTATTCTGCCACATGGCATCGTTTTGTCATTGATTATATCCCACTTTGCAACACAGTTATACAACAGATACCTTATTTATTGATATTGATTGATCCAGATTACGACATCGTTCAACACGCTCAGTTATTTTATTATAATTTACCACGGTTAACAACTCTGAGCTAACCCCCGAATTCATCAGTAGCGTTAACTGTATAGACAGACAACTAATTTAATGGTAATTTAGCTAGCTAGCACCCCCCCATCTGTCCTCCTCATACGTGCGGTATACTAGCCACACCAGAGGTCACGCACAACTTTATTGTTTTTAACGGTGCACGACAAAGCAAACTAGCAAAGTGAAAGGACTAATACTCATAGTAGTTTGAAGATGTGGGAGCACTGGATCTGGACGGGAAGGGTAACTCTGGTTGGGAGGGGTGGGTCACGATTCTGCATCCTCTCTCTCAGATTTGGTTTCATGTAGCATATCATTACAGCCCTGTCTGCTATGTTAGCATGTTAGCTCAAAGCAGCGCTGTGCTGAATACAGCCTCACACAGCTAGCATGGCTTGCCTGAAGTCAATTTTTACTGCGCCTATACAATTATTTTTATTAGTGGTTATCAAATGACGACAAAGAGTTAAGTCACTATAGTATATTTGATCTTTATAGATAATGTATAAACACATCATGGACATTGTCATACATTAATTAAAGTTCATAATGAAAGTAGAGGCTATTATTTAAAAAAAACTAAAAACTACTAAATCTAAATGCTTTGCTAAACATTGTAGTTGTTTCCTCGACATCCTCTGCCAGCCGAGCTCGTATGCAGCCACCATCTTGTTCTCCTTCTAAAAAGACAGCCGCCTGTCTTGTGTCACTAGCGCCAAATTAATTCTCGATCGCTAACGGCCCATTCAAATCAAATCGTTCAAAAAGCATTCTCCAACGTGGGCAAGGGGAGGGGCCGATAGAATTAGCCCAGTGGGTTGTGATATTTCCCTGCCCCACCATTAGTATCAGACAAGTCTTACCATAGTTTAATCATCACACTGTTTCTCTCACAGTTACCTGTTGAATCCGTTCACCATCCTGTCCTGCGTCGCCAAGTCTACCTGTGGCCTGAACAACGCCGTCATCGCCCTCTTCATCCTCTCTACAATCAAAGGTGAGGTTGGATTTTAATAAACAAGTGTGACGTGATTTTCTGGATCCATAACTAAAATGTCTACCTGTGTGGGACACAACTGTTTTCTCTAGGTCTTTATGAGTAATAAAATATATAAATATATAAATATAAATCAAATTTAAAGTAATTTCACTACAGGAGAAACCACTGTATTGTATTCAAGCAATTGAATTCATAGATGGAGCCCTTTGAATGCTTTGACTGTCAGAGTTAAAATGACCGCAACAATGAAAACGTGAATTCATATTCTATGTTCATGTTGCAGGAAATGTTTTGCTGAGCGCCGTGTTTCTGTCCTTGGCCACGTACCAGTCCATCTACCCTCTGACTCTGTGTGCTGCCGCGCTGCTCTATTTGATGCAGGTATGCTGTGTATGAATGGACACACGTGTATATATAAAGAGTCTTCATGCTCCGTCTTTTGCGTTGTTCTTTCATCATTACTTTTCTGTCCCTTCCTCTCCTTTTGCTCCTTTATCACTATCATCTAAACCCTCCTCATCATGTCTCTCTTCCTATTTTACATTTGAGTTTGATCTCCTGGATTTCTGCCTATATTAAAGCCGTTCCATGTCTCTGATTCTCCTGCTCCAGCGTCAGTACATCCCGGTGAACTACCGGCGGGCCAGCTTCTGGTGGTTCCTAGCCCAGTATGGCTTCATGTACCTGGGCAGCCTGTTCGTCATCGTCTGCCTCTCCTTCTTCCTGCTCGGCTCCTGGGACTACCTGCCCTCTGTCTACGGATTCATGTGAGTGCTGAACTGACAATATTAGCCCGGTTAAAGGTTCCCTGACGTGGTCCTACTCAGATTCTAGTCAGAATAGGAGTCTGATACTGCTCCACTGGGCTGGGATTATGGGGGGTGTTTCAACCATACCCGGAAAGAAACAACCAATCAGAGCAACGGAGTAGGGGACGTATGTTGAACTTTTGCTGAATCCCGTTTGAACGACGGCTAAAACATCTTTCCGATGGACAAATCCCTAGATCGCAGATCTCTGTTCCTCTTTTAAAAAGAACGTTGATATCTTCTCTAACAGATGCAATGAAGAAGTCTACACATCTCAGTTCTCCAGCGGCAGCCATCTTTGTTGAGAACCAATTCAACCCCAGTGCTCTGTGGTGACGTGGTTGATTACGTTACTGTTGATCATCTGTCCATCAGTGTATAAAGCCCGCCCTGACAATCTGATTGGTCCAAACAGCTCTGATTGGAGCATAGTTGCTCCACAATGGATCGAGTCCAGACTGAACTTCCTGACCTCATATGTTGTGGGCGGGGCTAAGTGGCTTAGGCCTGCTGGGGGGTAACTTAGGCCTGGTGGGTTACTGGGCTTGCAGTACACTGGGGGGAGCCCTGCAGACATATTATAGGTAACTAGGAACTGTTTTACCGTAACACAGTTAGAGCGCTGACAGGTTTATATTTTACTGTTAAATGTCCCTCTCAAGACACAACGTCACAATTCTTTAGTAACCATATGTTCATGTTGTGTGTTTATGTCCCCCCCCCCCCCCCCCCCCCCCCCCCCCCCCCCCCCCCCCCCCACAGTCTCTCCGTACCAGACCTGACCCCGAACATTGGCCTCTTCTGGTATTTCTTCGCCGAGATGTTTGAACACTTCCGCCTCTTCTTCCTCTGCGTCTTCCAGATCAACGTCTTCTTCTACACCGTCCCCCTGTCCATCAAACTCAAGTTAGTCCTCTCTCCGCCTCGCTCGAAATGAATGCAACTAATAAGACTAGATATCTTTCATATATATCTGTGTTTCTGTCTTCCAGAGACCATCCAGTGTTTCTGATCTTCATGCAGTTAGCTGTGATCTCCATCTTTAAGTCCTACCCCACTGTTGGAGACATCGCTCTCTACCTGGCCTTCCTTCCTGTCTGGAGTCACCTGCACAGATGTGAGTGTAGCAAACAAAGGAAGAAGATGTTGTATATTACATATCACAAAATATTACAGTACATCTTTAGTTAATAGTCATTTTGAGTCCAATCCAATACTTTTCTTTAATGACACAGCTGCCCAGAGCACACTCAAGCCACAACCTGAAAATGAGATCAAATGGAATTAACTTTATCCCAAAATATATTTTTTTCTCAGTACACATAGTAAAACTAAATATATACATAGCAGAAGTTGATATGTTGAATTAATATGCATTTGAAACATGGAAATTACAGTTTTAGAAACTAAATCTGAGACATCAAATTTTTCAGAAGCTACTTAATTCAAATACTGAAGGTCCTGGTTTAAAGCTTTGGTAAACACTACAGAATCCAGTAAAGAAAGGGCATTTCATCTTTATTTTGTCCATTAAAATACGCCCGGATCACCCCCCCCCCATATCGATCCATTCATAATGTTACATGTCAAAGTAGAGCTGAAGTCGTCAGTAATTCAGTCATTCATTCTTTATCTTAAAATGATAATAAGAATATAAGATAAATGGAAATGATGACGTGCTGGTGGCCGTAGATTAACCAACGGGATTAAATAAGACTTTAAATGTTGTCCTCGTTGGACTATGACGTGTGTCCCAAATGTAATTACAATCATCCAAAGGTTGTGGGGACATTTTCAACTTTCAACAACATCATGCAATAATATAAATGATCAATAAAGCACTCTAAAAAGGATGAATTTCAGACTCTACATGCTATGTTGATTTCACTGGGTGTGTTAAACCAATGTCTGTCCTGGTTTTTGTCCTGTTCAGTCTTGAGGAACATCTTCTTGGTGTCCTGCGTCCTGCTCGCCTGCTCCGCTCTGTTTCCGGTCCTCTGGCACCTCTGGATCTACGCCGGCAGCGCCAACTCCAACTTCTACTACGCCATCACACTGCTGTTCAACGTGGCCCAGGTAGGACGGGCTGGGGGGGAGCCGGGGGGGGGGGGGGGGGGGTGGGTTTGGTTTATTAGTTTACTGATCCCATCCAAGAATAAACCCACAAATAACTCCCTAAAAAACAGCAAGTTGGTGTCCTCACACTTTATTTTAAAGCTACGTTGTGTAATGTGTGTAGTTGTCCATTATCAAAATGTGGATGGCCCTTCACAAACTTTTCCTTTTTTATGAATATTGACCACCACCATCAATTTCAAGTATTCCTATTGGCTTGGAATTTGACATTTACGCTTGCATGAACTGGGTTAGACGCTCCACAATCATGCACCATCTTGAAATAGGTTAGCCGGTAAGGGACATACAGGACGTACTGCTCCACCTTTTGTACTTAAAAAAAAAAATTAATTTAAAAATCTTAACAAACATTCAGTCATCACAGCTCATTAACATAAGAAGTTATTTTGTATTTATAATTTATACTGTTTATTCGTCTTTTCAGCTAGCTGATGCCATTACAAACTATTACTATTATTATTATTATTATTATTATTATTATTATTATTTCTGAATCACACGCTGAGGACTGTAGCTGTGTACTAATATGTATTTCCTTCAGATTCTGCTGGTGTCGGATTATTTCTACGCCTTCTTGAGGAGAGAACATCATCTCACCTACGGATTGTATCTGAAGAGAAAAGACGGCTCAGAGGCTACACTCGTTTTAACTTAAACACACACACCACACACACACACACACACACACACACACACACACACACACACACACACACACACACACACACACACACCACAATCACCCAACGGCTGGCAGACTCTACAAGGAAAAGAGAGACTGCTCGAGGTCTCACTTCACCTCAAAGGGAACAAACACAAAGTGAGGAGGACGAAGACTCCGAGCCATACTGGTCCTCAGACAGGACATACTGGTCCTCAGACAGGACATACTGGTCCTCAGACAGGACATACTGGTCCTCAGACAGGACATACTGGTCCTCAGATAGGACATTACCACACATCAGTAAGTGTTTCTGGTACTACTTGATATACAAAGAAGTCCCAACATACTACATGACAGACACATGCTGACACGGGATGTAGAAATTTATTTTTTTTATTTTTTTATTTGGAAGTCTTATTGGAAAATGTGGGAAGCTCGCTCTGATTTGAGAATTCCTGAAATCCAGCCCTCCCACACACATTAATCTGTGTTTTTCATGTTTACCTGAACACGTTTGTGTTCAAACTGGTTTCCTGTGAAGCCTCTGTTTTCTACCGGCTCTCCTACAGTCCCCCTGTCTTTACCCATCAGTCTGTCTTAGTGCTGCAGCTCATCTCAAGTGAACCAGTCAAGCCAATATGAACCTCATCATGGTACATAAACACTTTCTGGGACTGATAGCTTCAGCTCCCTGAACGCAGAGATATTTGAGATATTTGAGATATTTGAGATATTGATCACTAACTCCACACAAGCCCCAGAGAGATGGTCTGACAAAGACGAGAACTGAAGTACTGAAGAGTTAAAGAGGTCCTGCTGTCCCTTTGGGTTTTTCTCCATGTAAGTTTCTACAAAGGAAGCGATTGTTGCCACTGAATGGATTTCTGCATGTATAATAAGTTAATTAAAGAAGTTCTTGTTAAACTTTTAAAAGGAATCATTAGCTAAACACATACCCGATGAACTGTCGAACTTGAGACTCATTTAAAGGAATAGTTCAGAACATTTTGTACAAAACTGCATTCTGACTTTTTGTTTAAGCTTAATTTTGTCACTTTCCAGTGTGAGCACACATGGTGCTGTGTGTTGTGTGTAGTGGGATTTGGAAACACCTCCACAATCTGTCCCCCTCTTTCCATTTGACAACATATTTCCTTAATCTGGAAGCCAAAAAGCAAATTAGTAATTATGGAATACATGCAAACAAAACATTCTGCCTTTAATACACAGACATACACCTCTTTAAAACCTGTCTTGGAAGGATTTCATTCCCATCTATAAAGTAAGCCTTACCGCCTCAGAGATGTAGGAACACTGATGTAGAGCCACATTTTATTTGAAGTCCACAGATGAATGTTTTTCTTTAATGATTGTGAAAATAATGATAGAAGTAACAAATTTCACGCAATGTAGACCCGCTGAAATCATTCCTACATCAGCGGCTAAATATGGACAAAAACCTCTTATTATTAATAAAAAGTTCATGGTACCAGTATTAATGTAAACTGGTTTTCATGTGAAATGCCCATAAAGATTCATCTTACTGTACAATGACATAAATATTAACTGAACCATTGAACAGAAACATGTTCAGATCTCTGTTCTAGCTGAAGGAGCCGTTTTAATACCGATAAGGGAAAATAAAGGACGTTGTCAGTTATTTATTTGCTGCACCAAAAACCTTTCTGTTTTTTTTTATTGTTTTTATTTCAAAAAAATTAGGAGCTCTTCGGTTGTTTTGATACTGTGTATATATATAATTATATCTATTAATGTGTTTTGTTTTGTTACAGCTAATAAAATGCAAGGTTTGAAAGGGGTGATGTTATAGTTGATGAATGAGTGAACATGTAAAAATAATGATTATTAAACTGGAGGTGTTGGTTTTACCTGTCTGTTTTATTGTCAGTACTGTGTGTGTGTGTGTGTGTGTGTGTGTGTGAGCGGTGTTGTCAGTGCATCATTATTTTCAGTTTTTAGTCATATTCAGGCATCATTTAAAAAAGTCCCATTTAACGATCTAATCATGGCCAGACTACAGGTGGTCTCTCTCATCGACCTCATTTTGCATTGACCTAGATCCTGTGTGACGTCATCTCTGACCAGCTAACTGAGAGAAGCTTTAACCCAGCTAACAATTTTTGGTTCCCAGAACGTTCCCTGAAGGTTTGTTTTGGTTGTAGTTTGGTTGTCTGCTGGTTAATTGGAAGGTTTTCTTAACGTTCCGGGAACGTTCGTTTTTGGTTACAGCGAACGTTCTCGGAACGTTCTCCTAACGTTCTCTAAAAGTTACAACTTTAGAGAACGTAGGGAACGTTCCGAAAACGTTGCAACCTTAAGCGAACGTTAGGAAACGTCCTTAACGTTGCAACCTTTAGAGAACGTTAGGGGAACGTTCCCTTAGCGTTGCAACCCTCAGCGAACGTTACGCAACGGTCTCTTAACGTTAGGGGAACGTTCGCTGTAACCACAAACGAACGTTCCCAGAACGTTAAGAAAACCTTCCAATTAACCAGCAGACAACCAAACTACAACCAAAACAAACCTTCAGGGAACGTTCCCAGAACGTTAAGAAAAGCTTAGATTTTCCTAACCTTTAAACTAACACCCATCATTTGTGTGTATGTGTGTGTATGTACTGTAAATACACAAGTACATACATACAAAAGTATTTACGCTGAGATGACACGTGGAGCTACAAGTCAGGGGACCCCTGACGTTAACAGGGTCACCTGGGATCCTCAGAGGTCTGTACAGAATGTACCAATCCATCTAATAAAGTAGTCCAGTCCAGACCAAAGTCGTGGACCGACTGCCAGACCGTTACATCCTGCAGTTCTATCAATAGACAACTAAACATGAATTATTAGAACAAGTCACCATCCCAAAGGGAATGTCCCCCAACCTGCAGCGTGGAGCTTTTGGCAGCTTAATGAGGTGCAATCCTTAATGAGGGGCAAAAAACATTTCAAAAAACAACAAACGCGCTGTATTACATTTTTACAATAACGCAAAAAAAATACAAGGAAAATAAGTAAATTGATAAATACAAATGTACAAAAAAGAATTTAAAGAGTTTGAAAAATTTGAAAGCCAAAAAGGTCAATAGTAATCAACATCAACTATCAAACTAGATAGTAATATGTATATATGTCATATATCAATAAACTTATTTTTCTAGTATGTATTTATTTCATTTTGTTGTTGTGGATTTGATCATACATAATACCAGACATGTTATACAGCCCCTATTTTTTATGTTTGTTGGTTATTTATGTATTTTGTAAAAAAGAAAAACATGTTGGGACGTGGCCAGCCGTTTCAGGAGGCAGTGAAACACAACGCGGCCCAAATAGTCCCGGGAAAAATCCTAACGTCATAAAACCCGCCCATTCCTATTGGGCTACGGCCCTCAGAGAAGGTGAGTTTGTTTTATTCCACGGCCTGCACCGCTTTCGCTATCAGGCGACACCTTTTCACCGGCAGAACGACCCGTAGACAGTTAAAACCACGGTTAAAACGACCCCCCCCCCCGCATGGGAAACCAAACGCTTTGTATTGTAAGCCCCGCCTCTTTGAAACTGACCGACCAATAAGGATAGGAACGTCCGCAGTGGATCTGAATATTCATCACTTTTCGCGGGCTTTGAGTGTCACGTGGGCTTTTCGCGCGAAAAGCGACTCCCGGCAGGAAGAAGAAGTTTCCTTACAAGAGGCAGACAGACAGACGCGAAACAATGGCGGTGAGTTAAAACGATTGATAAACAGACTTAAAGGAACATTTGTCGGGTTCATGTTTTACCAAAGGAGTAAGACGTTACGTTAAACAGACGGAAGTTTGTAGTTGGAGTTTCCCGCTGTAAATACGTTGTGCTTTTATCCTCATCACAACAGTGACAGCGATGGTTACCGCTTCAGCGACTTTTAACGTTAGCTAGCTATCAAGAGACTGAAGCGGAAACGTGTTCAAAGATTAATCCGTGGTGAATTTAAATTACGTTTTTAAAATGATCAGTCTGGTTTTCCCTGTGTCTAACATGTTGAGTAATCTGTTGTAACCATTAGCGGTCCGTGGTGTCACCTGTAAACCTGCCGCTGTATGAAGCAGCCGTGCCATGTGGCTGCTGAGCTTCTTGTTGCATCATCAGTTAACTAACGATGCAGATGAAGTGTGTACATTTAGATGTTCGTGGATTAAAGTCAAGTGAGAAATAACCGACATTACTTCCAGAAAACTCAAAACCATTTGATCGTGTTTGCTACTTACTGTGAATGAGGTTTGCACCACATGGCTGCCAGTAACATCATCGTTTCTTAATCTCTATTTTATTATGACACATTTTACTCTTGGTTTGACATCCGTGATCTATATTACCATGACAACAGCAGTTAACATGTCCATAGACATAAGGGTTGGACGCTGGAACAACAGTCTGTGTTGGTCTCCTATCAGATTATAATATAGGAGGCATCCCACTCTGATAGGAGAGAAACAATATCAGAAGACCTCCATCCTCTAGTAAAGTAATAGTCCAGTCCAGACTTTCTTACATTCGGCCTGCAGCACGGAACAAGCAGGCACACCAGAGCAGACTCCTCCTTCCACATCACATCTTAAAAACAAATGAATACAAGCAATATATCATGTTTTAAAAAGAGCAACACACAATAATAGGCCACAATAGATCATCTAAGGTAACATGAGCAAATCAGAAGAAGTTTAAAAGCTCAAATTAAATGAGTTTACTGCACACACTAAAATGAATGTTTGAGTATATATCACACTGTAAAAGTCCAGTATTCAAAATCTCACTCAAATAAAAAGTAGTTTTCCTTGCGAAGAGTTTCAGAGTATTATATAATTTAATCACTCAGGCAAAACGATTATAATGTTGAGATGGAGCTATTTTTAAACTACTTCATACACTGGGTTGTTTATGTGATGTATTCTATTTATGTAAATAAAATCGTAATCTGCAAAATAAAGATCAAATATAGTTATTGGAGTAAAAAAAACTATTTTCCTTGACAATGTGGAGAACTCGTACTATAAATTAGTATCAAATAGAAATACACAAGTACTTCAGAACTGTTCTTTAGGACAGTAGTACCTGTACAGGTTAGTTTCCACCACTGATAACAATAGTAAATTGTGACTTTCAGTTATTAATGTACAAAAGTGTGTGTGTGTGTGTGTGTGTGTGTGTGT
>NC_045736.1:33058183-33062805 GCF_008692095.1 Etheostoma spectabile | reverse complement strand
GTGTGTGTGTGTGTGTGTGTGTGTGTGTGTGTGGACAGGATTCCTCCGAGTCGTACCACATGGCCACCAGCCCCAGCCGAGCCTCCAGGAGAGGAGACATGACCTCCAGCCCCGGGCGAGACCTGCCCCCCTTCGAGGACGAGTCTGAGGGGTTGCTGGGGGACGGACCCCTGCCCGGAGAGGAGGAGGAAGACGGGGACGGAGAGGAGCTGATTGGGGACGGGATGGAGAGGTGAGGACGGGGGTTGGCTTTGGTCTGAATCTCAGACAGCAGGTTTACGTTGTGTCGGATGTTTTGGGGCTTGCTGACAATGAGTGTTTTCTCCGTCCAGGGATTACCGAGCCATCCCGGCTCTGGACCAGTACGAGGCGGAGGGTTTGGACCTGGACGACGAGGATCTGTCAGAGCTGTCGCCTGGAGCCCGAGCCGCCGCTGAGGAGGCCATGAGGAGGCGGGACCGGGAGCAGGGCGTCAGCGGGCGGCTGAGGAGAGGACTGCTCTACGGTGAGGGGCTGTTTTTAAAATACAACAGGAAGTTGGTTACTGTAGTTTTGCCTACTGATTTGGCCCAGTTATCAACAACTTTGCTGAGTCATAACTCGGTAAAACCCAGCCCCAGGGCGACCAATGCCTCGGTGCGGTGCAGACAGTCCCCGCGACTGTCTAGTTGTCCATGCTGCTCCAAGAACAAGAACTTCCTCTCTTCTCTAGTCTTGCTCTATGGCTGTAGATTAGTCTTCACTTTTAAAAACATCTCTTTTTATCACTTTCAGGTCCTGTAGCAAACCAATAATTGCACAGGTGCCCAGAATGCAATTGTGCAATATCCCCATCCACACCGCCCCAACTGGGCTGACCGCTAGAAGCATGAAACACGTATACAGTTTCAGGGGATTTGATTTCTTAATCTATTGCAAATTAACGTTATAAATTCAAGGAATCATAAAAGAAATCATTAATAAAATAACTGCAGAAGTTGCCAGAGGAGCTGTTAATTCAGCATACTTCAAATGGAGACAATTTGACAAATGGAGGCTAAAAATAACAATGCTCAAGTTGTAGACCACAGCTAACTCACTGTCCCCATGGAAACATTCTACATATCTATAAAACTGTAGTTACAAATCCTGGAGCAGCATCACCCCCCATATACAAGTATAACAAAGAATAATTAGAGGATTTACAAAATACATTAACTTTTTTAATTTCCTCTTACAAAGAGCAGATTTGTATGTATATTACAAGCATAAATATAATAGACGGATAAAAGGTGTAAAAGGCATGAGAGGAAAAGGGTGGATATATGATTGTTGTCAGTACTTAGAACAAAAACCATCCTACATGAAAAGAAGCTGACAGGTGTTAGGCAGAGGTGTCTTTTTAAGGGTCCAGGGTGGCCGAGGGGATTGGGTGAATAACTTGTGTATTTCACTGTGTCTAGATAGCGAAGACGAGGATGACGAGCGCCCGGCGGCTCGAAGAAGGCGATTGGCTGAGCGGGCAGCAGAGGGCGTTGCAGACGGAGAGGAAGAGGAAATGATCGAGAGCATCGAGAACCTGGAGGACATGAAGGTTGGAATACTGCTGCTACAATAATGAAAGTTCAGATGCAGTACTGTGTTATTTTCCTGTCAGACTGGTACTTTTCAGCGGTGGTACGGGGGTCTGACGGTTTTCCCCCCCATCTGCAGGGCCACACTGTGAGGGAGTGGGTGTCCATGGCGGCTCCCAGGCTGGAGATCTACAACCGTTTCAAGAACTTCCTGCGGACCCACGTGGACGAGAATGGCCACAACGTCTTCAAGGAGAAGATCAGCGACATGTGCAAAGGTAGTGTTGGTGTGGTCTTGTTGAACTGTATTTGTATTTGTGTCTTCATCTGTACGGTGAAGTTTAAGGTCTAACATGTCTAAACCATCCTCACCTGGGATTCCAGAGAACAAGGAGAGTCTGGTTGTGAACTATGAAGACCTCGCAGCCAGAGAGCATGTTTTGGCCTACTTCCTACCAGAGGCTCCAACTGAGATGCTGAAAGTAAGTTCAGTCCTGTTGTTTTTAGTGATATTACAATTTTATTGTAATTTATTCAAAGACACTGTCCCAAAGAAGAAATCATTCAAAAAAAAAAAAGGCCTGTGAGGGCCTTCTGTCTCCGACTACAGATCTTTCAGGTTGCTGGTGGGGTTCAGACTGGTGTGAAAGCAGTCGTTTCACTCTGACTAAACAGAACCAACCGCGATGGATCCTTTTAATTTTTTCTTGGTCTTTAAATCCAACGTGTGTGTGTGTGTGTGTGTGTGTGTGTGTGTGTGTGTGTGTGTGTGTTGTGTGTGTGTGTGTGTGTGTGTGTGTGGTGGTTGTCAGGTTTTGATGAAGCAGCTAAAGAAGTGTGCTGGCCATGTACCCCAAATACCAGCATTGCCATGAGATCCACGGCCGCATCTGCAACTGCCGTGGTGAGGAGATCGCTCCCTCAGGTAACATTGAACTCTGTCTTCTTCACATGAACAGCATCGTCTGTCAGGGAGGAGGATGTTCTCCTGTTGCTAGTGCTGCGTTCATGTTGCCAACATGGATGTGTGATTAGAGTGGGTCATGTTGGGATTTTAATAATATATGCATACAAATTGGATTTAATTACATTAAAAGACACCTTTCACGTTTGTTTGGTTTGCAAACACTTCCATCTTAAGTGCCAAGTCGTGTCTATCAGAGTATTCAGAGACATACAAGTTTCCTAGACTTAAAGGTGCCCTGCCTCACAAAACTGTGTGTGTGTGTGTGTGTGTGTGTGTGGTGTGTGTGTGTGTGTGGCCACTGAAAAGAAATAAGAGCTGTTGCCTGAGCTTATTAATATTCATGAGATTGGTAAAGGATGCTGATAGCCAGGCTCTCATTGGCTAGCTGTTAGCCAATCAGAGTCCAGCAGCTTAGCTGGTTGAATATTAATGAGTCTTCCTGCAGGCTTTGTATACCACGCTAGAATGGCTTGAAACAAGGTAACCACAGGTCCATGGTAGAACTTCAGACATAACCACAAAGTCATGAAATACGCGTGGCGGGGCACCTTTAACTGACTTGGATGTTGACGTATACGCTATTTACAAGTCTGCAACCCGTAATCACAATAATTTCTAAATGACATGAAAAAGCAACAGAAGGTTTCTACTTTTTTACCTGAAATATTTGTGTCTGTGTGGAGGATCTAAAGACAGAGGACCGTATGTTCTGCAGGTTGTAAAGCCCTCTGGGGCAAAGTAGTAGTTTGGGGTTACATAAATAAAATAGATTTATGTGCTTTATACACAAACACTGCATGAATCATTATCTACTGCGCGCAGTGCAAACGTCCGAATCAAAATGAGCAGATGGAATGGTAAATAATGCATGATGTGCAGACTTTAAGGTCCACCAACCCAAGTTTTACACAAAGAAGGGAACAGAAGGAAGCTAAAAATAAAATCGGGCAACAAATCGTCTCTTGTTCTTCTGTCCCCTTCAGGCAGCTCCACCTGAACCAGCTGATCCGGACCAGCGGCGTGGTGAGCAGCTGCACTGGCGTCCTGCCTCAGCTCGGCATGGTCAAGTACAACTGTAACAAGTGCAACTTTGTGCTGGGACCCTTCTTCCAGTCCCAGAACCAGGAGGTGAAGCCGGGCTCCTGTCCCGAGTGTCAGTCCCTGGGCCCCTTTGAGATCAACATGGAGTTGGTGAGAGGCCCCCTGTGTGTGCTGGACATGTTGGACATTGTGTTTGTGTTGATGAAGGATAAAAACCTTCACACACTCATTATCCTAATTAAATGTCATCCACAGTGTTTAATCACAACAGTTTCAGCATTATGACTTAAAGTGCTCATATTATGCTTTTAGGCTTTATTCCCTTCCTTTATTGTGTTATATATCTTTTTGTGCATGTTACAGGTTTACAAAGTGAAAAAGCCTAGTAGTCCTTACCTAGGTACGGTACAGGGCTCATACTCGGCAATTATGACGGCTAGTAGCCCTTTTTTTTTTTTTTTTTCCACCCTGGTATGTCAGGCCTCATACTCTGCTTGACTGGCTAGTAGTCCTACCTAGGTACTGTCAGGCCCTCATAATCGCTTCTGACTGGCTAGTAGTCCTTACCTAGGTACTGTCAGGGCCCTCATACTCTGCTTCGACTGGCTAGTAGTCTTACCTGGTACTGTCAGGGCCCTCATACTCTGCTTCTGACTGGCTAGTAGTCCTTACCTAGGATCTGTCAGGGCCCTACATCTCGCTTCTGACTGGCTGTAGTCCTTACCTAGGTACTGTCAGGGCCCTCATACTTGCTTGACTGGCTAGTAGCCTTACCTAGGTACTGTCAGGGCCCTCATACTCTGCTTCTGACTGGCTAGTAGTCCTTACCTAGGTACTGTCAGGGCCTCATACTTGCTTCTGACTGGCTAGTAGTCCTTACTAGGTACTGTTAGGGACCTCATACTCTGCTTCTGACTGGTAATAGTCCTTACCTAGGTACGTCAGGACCCTCATACTCTGCTCCTGACTGGCTAATAGTCCTTACCTAGGTACTGAGCATGTGCAACTCCCAACAAAGATTGAACAGAAGTGAGATGTCTCACTCTGGAGCTAAAACAGAG
>NC_045736.1:33048188-33058173 GCF_008692095.1 Etheostoma spectabile | reverse complement strand
ACAGGGTGAAAAGAGGAGCTGCAGCAATGTGCTGTACAACTAAAATGTTTTTTTGAAAATGAAACCATGTAAACCTATTCTATATTACCTCTAAACATAATTATAAACCTGAAAATGAGCAGAATATGACTTTTCCGCTTCAATTTTTTGTGAATTGTTTATTTACAGTAAATGCCGTTTCATCCAATGACCTGCTGACCTTTGTCTCAGTAAATTAACCAATCGCCCCCCCTCCCCCTGCAGACCGTGTACCAGAACTACCAGAGAATCACCATCCAGGAAAGCCCCGGTAAAGTAGCCGCCGGCCGCCTCCCGCGCTCCAAAGACGCCATCCTGCTGGCCGACCTGGTGGACAACTGCAAGCCTGGAGACGAGATCGTGAGTGGAGTTAAAAACATTAATGAATACACATTTCATCCCTGAAAACATGAATAAAGAAAGATCGCAAATCCATTTTCTCAAACTTACAACAAACAGCTGAAAGAATGAGATTTGTTTCCCTGACGCATCATTTCTGAATACCAGGTGATTTCCTTCTTCAGCACAATGAAAAAGAAGTGGCATGATGATTTTCTTTCCCTCTCAGGAGCTGACGGGCATCTACCACAACAACTACGACGGCTCTCTGAACATGGCCAACGGCTTCCCCGTGTTTGCCACGGTCATCCTAGCCAACCACATCACTCGCAGAGACGAGGGCGTCGCCGTGGCCGAGCTGACCGACGAAGACGTCAAGGCCATCGTCGCCCTGTCCAAGGACGAACGCATCGGGGAGAGGGTGAGGAAGGCACACGCACACTCGCACCTGATTGGTTGCTGCTGCTCGGTAGAATACATGATGACCCACAGTGCAGACAGTCTGGTAAAGAAAGCTTGTAACTGCAGATGATTTGTTGTCATAGATACCAAGGTCTGCTTCATCAAATATGTTACACTTCAGTCAGTGCAGTTACACCAACTCAGAAATATATGTATCTTTCTCAAGATGATGGAAATTGTTTCTATTAAAACCTATGCACAAAAACAGTTTTCTGTCTGACTGCCCCGCAGATATTTGACTTTTTGTAAAAAAGAAAATGTAATAAAGGCCCAGTGTGTAATGTTTTTAGTTCGTTATCAAAATCGGTGTTGCCGTTCACAAACTTGTCCTTTTTATGACAAAAAAGGACTGTCTGTTGCTACTATTAGCAACAGACAGAGCATTTAATCTCTTCTTTATCAGCCGGGTCAACACAGAAGCAGGTTCAAACAGTTTTACTGGATCAGTAAATTAAAACCTGAGCCCTATTACCAGCCACACACAAAGACAGCTGTTTTGTGATATTTCCTGTCCAGATGTTCCTTAACCAGGTCTCTGTCGTGTCTGCAGATCTTTGCCAGCATGGCGCCGTCCATCTACGGCCACGAGGACATCAAGCGAGCCCTGGCCCTGGCCCTGTTTGGAGGAGAGCCTAAGAATCCAGGTCACTACCAGCCTAAAGCAAGAACCCCTTACTCTCTGTGTGCCCTCCTTCTGTTTCTGTTCACCAATAACCCTGTCCCCCCCCCCCTCCCCCCGTCTTTCTTCCAGGTGGTAAACACAAAGTGCGTGGAGACATCAACGTGCTGCTGTGTGGAGACCCGGGAACCGCCAAGTCTCAGTTCCTCAAGTACGTGTCAATGCCCAAAATACACCTGTGATAACATTTAGAAACACTAAATGGAGATGTATAAACCCAGGTAATGGACATACGAGGGGTTTAGCAATACATTTTTTAACTTTTTTTTTTTTTTTTTGGTAAATCTGAAGCTCCAGACAGATCTGTTAGCTTAGATTAGCGTAAGCGTTGACTTCCTGTAGTCACTGAAGAATTCCAGGACGTGACTCCTCGTGGCCAACGATCATCTTGCACGCAACACCACAACGTGTCATTTTTACACATCTGTTGTTGTACAGATTAAATAAACATGTAACATGTTAATTAGTGAGCTCCAGCGGTGCTGCAGCTAGCGGTTTCTCAATATTTACAGTCCAGGGCCCGAGTTTCATTAAAAATCTGGCAAGTGGTTTTTCTGTAATCCAGGCCAGGGAACAGCAAAACACCTACAAACATTGGGGTTTAATCTCTTAGTTGGAGGCGATCTGATTAAAAACTGATCTTCCTTTTTAAGATGTGCCAGAGTGTGGAAGGAACCAGACATAATGCAAGTTAAAAAAAAAAAAAAGCCTCTGAATCTGAAGCCCTGATGTCTTTCTCTCTGCAGGTACGTGGAGAAGGTGTCGAGCCGTGCGGTGTTCACCACGGGTCAGGGGGCCTCTGCCGTCGGTCTGACCGCGTACGTCCAGAGACACCCGGTCAGCCGCGAGTGGACGCTGGAGGCCGGAGCGCTGGTGCTGGCCGACCGCGGAGTCTGTCTCATCGATGAGTTTGATAAGGTGAGCCCAGACTTTAACTGATTATTCTCTCAGCCTGGGGGTGGGATCATACCAGTCTAACCTCACGCTGTCCTCCAGATGAACGATGCAGACAGGACCAGTATCCACGAGGCCATGGAGCAGCAGAGCATCTCCATCTCCAAGGCCGGCATCGTCACCTCGCTGCAGGCCAGATGCACCGTCATCGCTGCCTCTAACCCCATCGGTGCATAAAACCCCGTTTTTGCATGTTGTTCCAGTTAACTTAGATTAAAGTCTAGTTGTCATTATTTTCCGTACACACCATAGCACCATATTGAACGTCTCGTGGTCGCTCTCTGTGCTTGTCTCCCTGCAGGCGGCAGGTACGACCCCTCCCTGACCTTTTCCGAGAACGTGGACCTGACGGAGCCCATCGTGTCTCGATTTGATGTGCTGTGTGTCGTCCGAGACACCATCGACCCTGTGCAGGTAGACGCACACACTTGCATGGATTTCATTTAATTGTTCTGTTGTCCTGGGGTTGAAGACAGGAGTCATCTTAAACCATAAGTTATGATGAATAACCCCCATCTTGGCTGTGAAGTGTGTTAATCAGTACGGGTCTCGTCTGCCACAATTAAATAATCTTCAAGTTAGAGTTCTGAACTCAGACACTCACTGCTCTCTCCTCTGGCTTGTGATTGGCTCTCTTTCCAAACCAGGATGAGATGTTGGCGCGCTTTGTGGTTGGTTCCCACATCAAGCATCACCCTAGCAACAAGGAAGGGGGCGTGGCCTTAGAAGAAGTTATTCTGCCCAACACGACAGATGTGCCGTCGATCCCCCAGGACCTCCTAAGGAAGTACATCATCTACTCCAAGGAGCGGGTATGAGCAGTGACCATCACTCAGTCGTGTGTGTGTGTGTGTGTGTGTGTGTGTGTGTGTGTGTGATTACTGCATGATGATAGGTGACTGAATGCAGAACAAAATGAATGATTCCACTTTACCTGGCTACCACTAAACATTTCACATGTTAAATATGTTAATATTAAAATAATACCCATTTATTTTTTTAAGAATTGGGTTTATTTAACTATGTGTAACAAGCCGCTCTAACAGTGAAATGTTGATTAATAAAGTACTCTATGTATCTATATAGCACATATTAAGTTTGATGTTTCCATAACGCAGGCTTTTGGCAGCCGCTTCGAGTTTAGAGGCAACAAATCACTTCACATCAATGAAATGTAAACTTTGTAAAGGAGGTCATGAATTGTTGTGTGTGCAGGTTCATCCCAAACTGAACCAGATGGACCAGGACAAAGTGGCTCAGATCTACAGCGACCTCCGCAAAGAGTCCATGGTGAGTCTGATCCTTCCCCCTTTCAGTGACCCAGATCATGTTCCTGAAAGAAATCTAGGTTAAAAAACAGGAGTGTATACAAACTTATGGTCATAATTTGTTGACCCGCCATGAGTTTGCTGCTGTTTTTGAATTAATTTATTTAATTTTGGTCTCGCTGACAGGCGACCGGCAGCATCCCCATCACAGTGCGCCACATCGAGTCCATGATCCGCATGGCCGAGGCCCACGCCAAGATGCACCTGAGGGACTACGTGCTGGAGGACGACGTCAACATGGCCATCAGGGTGATGCTGGAGAGCTTCATCGACACGCAGAAGTTCAGCGTCATGAGGAGCATGAGGAAGGTGTGTTTTCTGTTTCAAACCCGATCAGGGTGAAGTCCAAGCGTCCCTGGTGTGATATCTGTTTCCTGACTCCTGTCGTCTGTTTCTGTCCAGACGTTCTCCCGTTACCTGGCCTTCCGCAGGGACAACAACGAGCTGCTGCTCTTCATCCTCAAACAGCTGGTGGCCGAGCAGGTCTCCTACCAGCGGAACAGATACGGAGTCCAGAACGACTCCATCGAGGTGGCGGAGAAAGACCTGCAGGATAAGGTAAGCAGGAAGGAAGACGGGAGCCACTGAACATGTTAAACAGTCATTTAGTTAAAGGGTTACTTTCAGCCCTGACGGCCACCTTTGTATAGCTGTGTGTATCGCTGCTGCAGGCCTTTAGGTTTTTACTCTTCTTTTTTTAAAATAATATTCATTTGATATTAAGTTAGAAAAACACTGTTTTAGTTTAGATAAAAGAGACTCGGAGAGCTAAATGTTCCAGAGTCTTCACTGGTGTGACCGGAGTCACATGACTCTGACACGACTCAAACTTGACTAAACAAAATCGGAAAAAAGGTTTTTAACTCAACTTTGATTTTGATTTAACATTGACTTCACTTGGACTTGATTTGACTTTATCAGTCAAAGTGTATGTTATATTTAGAGTATTGCCAAACCATGTCCCACACTGAGGAATGCGTCCAAGCTGTAATCCCCGTCTTTTGTCCTCCTCTTCTCCTCCAGGCGAGACAGATCAACATCCACAACCTGACGTCCTTCTACGACAGCGACATCTTCCGCTCCAACAAGTTCAGCCACGACGGGAAGAAGAAACTGATCGTGCAGCAGTTCTAGAAGCCCTCCCCACCCACTCCTCTTCCTCCTCCTCCTCCTCTCCCTATTAGAGTGCTTCAGGAACTCCATTTCTTAGCCCAAAATGGGTCATCGAAAAAAACACAGAACTTGGGTTTCATCATGTTTAGACTCCAGGCTGAGGCGTTGTTGCCTTTAGGTCTGAACTGATGCCTGGGAGGAAGCAGATCAGAGGGGGAGACACCCCACTGGGATGGGGATGTGTGCGTACTTCACAAAATGGTGAGATGGCCACAGATCACGCGAGTTTCCACTGGATTGTTTGGGTAACCATGGTGACTGGATGTAGTGGTGTAGGTAAATCAAGAAAGCCTCACCATCACCACGCATGAAATGAAGATGTTGGTTTCAAAATAAGAGCTAGTATTTGGTAAAACAGCCTTGATGGAAGTTATTTGACTGCAAAGATATTGAATGAAAATTGAAAAAGGAACATAACAGAATCCAAATCTTCAGGTCATTCCACGCCGTTGCCCCACGCTGCTGCCCCCCCTTCTTTTCCATCTCGCCCTCTGGTGGAGCTGGTTGTAAATAAATGTAGATGTCTGTCTGTGTTGTTGAAGAAACCGGATTTATTGGTTCACCTAAAGTTGTCTGAGTCCTCTCTGTTACTAGCGTCTGTCCAGATGGAGGACAGCTCACATCTTTCTGCTCGGGGGGGTTTGATGCTTGTGTGTTCCCAGGTGAAGGGGATTTCAGCCTCCGACGTGACACAGGTGCACAGTTAATTAAAAACACAAAGTGCTTAAAGAGGTTAAAATGAACCGATGTTTGTACTGACTGTAGGTCTGTTCCATATTAAACTTGTATTTGTTAAAAATGTCTTTTGTCCACATCTCATTAATGACCGCTGATGTAATTGTTGTATTTCATTCATGAGTGGCTGCCTGGGGTCTAACCTCCTGACTGGTTCATTGGATGTTTTTAACTCATTGTCTGCTGTTTTCATCATGAGGGACGTTTGATCCCGTCTTCTCATGTCCACATGTCAAATTTGAGGTACTTTCCATTTTCTGCCACTTAATATGCTAAACTTCTACTACACGACATCTGAGGGAAATATTGTACTTTTTACTGTACTATTTTTTTCAATACATTTGCTACTTATTGCTGATATATTGCTATAGGATGACATATTAGACTTTATTGATCCTCAGGCAGTAAGTTTCAGACTACCCAGCAACATAAAGTAGTTAAAATGAGGGGTGAGGATGGCGCCGTAGATATGACACGTGCCTTTGGTGTGGGAGACCTGCGTTCGATTTCCACTGTGATGTCCCTGAGCAAGGCACTTAACCCCTGGCTGCTCCAGAGGTGTGTGACCTCTGACATGTAGAGCAACTGTTAGTTGCTTTTGAAAAAAAAAGGTGTCAGTGACAATGACATGTAATATAATAAAGCTCCACCTTAACAGCTACGTTATAAAGTGAACACATTAATGCACCAATCCAGTAATATTATTCTGCATAATGTGCACTTTAACTTTTGATCCTTTAAATATATTTTGAATTTAATACGTGTAACAGAGTATTCTACACTGGGGTATTACTACTTTTAAACATGGAGACCAGTGCAGATGCAGTATTACCAGTGTAAATATTTGTTATATCAATATTTTATTTTAATCTCTTGTATATTTACATTCATTTTGTACAGTAGTTAATCCTATTTATTTCAATCATTTTAATTTGTTTATTAGTGATAAAAGTGGGGAACACAAAAATAAAACAATTTACGAGGAGCACTTGAAAGCAAATATCAATCCAGAGTGAATGGCGACCATAGACCATCAGTATTAATAAATCTATATATATGTATAAAGTCTATGATATGACGACAGCGACACCCAGCGGCCAGCAGTCAGCGGCGGTGCTGCAGCAGATCCGATCCCGGTGTGACCGCAGCTGTGCCCGCACCGCGCGCACACAGCCCAGCCTGCCTGCCTGTCTTTCTGTCTGCCTGTCTTTCTTTCTGTCTGTCTGTCTGTCTGTACGGACACCGTAGACAGCCAGTGAGCGAGCCCGCACTCAGCAGACCCAGCTCGGCCATGAGCACGGCGTTTTCCTGACGTTCTCCACCTCCATCCAGAGAGCAGCTGCAGCTCCGATCCGTGATCTGTCCATTCAGAGCAGAGGAGAGGAGAGGAAGCACTGCAGCAGACATGCCGGGCCTGCTCCACATCACACTGACCGGTGAGTCTTCTGATTTTCAACCTCCATGCAGCATAATTCATATCCCTGCTTGTTTTTACCGGTAATAGGACATACACACAGCCAGAAGCCCTTTAACATCCATCACATCAGTGTAATTCCCTGCTCCACACAGACATGTTTAACTCCCTAAAATGATAATATGTTGCAGTATTAATAGCAGTGTTATTATTAGTAATACTATTATGAATCAGTGTATACAGCAGCAGGGCATGAACGCAGGCTGTTTTTATGAAGCGTTCAGGTTCCATTCTGCGGGTGCACAGGCTGGCAGTGTGTGGGAGGCACGCAGTCCACTTAAATCAGCAGACACACACTGCAGTGTCTGACACTCACACACACACACACACACACACACACACACACACACACACACACACAACACACAAATAATCATCTTTATCATAACCAGCACAGGTTAGTTTTATCAGGATGATCAACAGCAGTTTTGCATAGTCATGGACAACTATATATATATATAATATATATATATATATATATATATATATATATATATATATATATATATACTGTATAAATTTCTTTTTTTACGTGATGGACCAAAAGATTGCTCTATGTTTGGATTACCTACAAACCTATTGGCTTGCATTGGCTTTGACTATAAAATACACTAAACGTCAAAAGATTGTGCCTTTAAAATACAAGATATTACAAAAAAAGATATTACATTTAAAACCATTTTAAACAACTCTCGCAAAATCTCACATTTCAGAATCTGTAAACAGATTTTCCCCCTGATAAATGAGGAAGAAAGGCCAGCAGCTACGATCTTAATCATTCTCAATGAATCGATTAATTGTGGGAAGATCATATAATTGTATCCAAATTCGTTTTTGCTTGTTGTTGTGTGTGATGGTGCAGGTGCAGCTCTCCTGTATCTGTGAAGTATTTAACTGCCTCCATGCGGGCTAAGCTCAACATTATGGCTTTTTGAAGTTTAAAAACATATGATCTGTTATTCTCCTGATGATAAAACGTTTTGGAGAAGTATCCCTGCTTCTCCTCCCTGATTCTTGATCAGAACAGAGAGAAGATAACGGGGTGAGCTGAAGCTCTCCACCCGACCCTATCTGTCTCTGTCGGGGTAAAGGGGGATTTGGGGGAGGGTCCCAGCCAGCTATAAGCTGATCTGAGGGGGCTTTAGGGGCAACATACTGCACTGAACACAGAATTAAAGCTTGAATCGGCAGGATGAAGGAAATATCGTTGTGCCATCAGATTTGAACTGTTTCCTGCAGTGTTTATGGTATTCCCACCCCCATACGACTGGTGTTAATTAGCCATATGGCCACAGACCCACAGGGCTTAGATGCTCATTACACAGCTGGAAGCAAATGCTGCCCACCTAGGGAAACTGTGGGGTCATATTTTTGACATGTGGAGTAAAAAATAACACACTCCCAAATATTCCTCAAAACATAAAAAAAACAAAAAGACACTCAATTCAACATCAGACATGAACATGCAGAAACAAAGATAAAAGTTAAGAACATAAAAACTATCAGCAGCATATGAAACACAGTTTCTTTCAATTTTAAACTACATGGGACATTTTCATAACCATCATCAAAGGGATCCTCCCTACGTCCCAGGGTATGTGTCTCATAATATGTTGAGCTACTGGAGAGATGTCAGACGTCATAACTTTGAGTTCCTCATGGGGAGACCGGAACTACGTACTATAGCTTTAAGAAGGAACACAGGACCTTCATCACTCAGAGTTCCTCATGGGGAGACAGGAACTACGTACTATAGCTTTAAGAAGGAACACAGGACCTTCATCACTTCGAGTTCCTCAGGGGGAGACAGGAACTACGTACTATAGCTTTAAGAAGGAACACAGGACCTTCATCACTTCGAGTTCCTCAGGGGGAGACAGGAACTACGTACTATAGCTTTAAGAAGGAACACAGGACCTTCATCACTTCGAGTTCCTCAGGGGGAGACAGGAACTACGTACTATAGCTTTAAGAAGGAACACAGGACCTTCATCACTTCGAGTTCCTCAGGGGGAGACAGGAACTACGTACTATAGCTTTAAGAAGGAACACAGGACCTTCATCACTTCGAGTTCCTCAGGGGGAGACAGGAACTACGTACTATAGCTTTAAGAAGGAACACAGGACCTTCATCACTCAGAGTTCCTCAGGGGGAGACAGGAACTACGTACTATAGCTTTAAGAAGGAACACAGGACCTTCATCACTTCGAGTTCCTCAGGGGGAGACAGGAACTACGTACTATAGCTTTAAGAAGGAACACAGGCGCTTCCCAAACAAACACATTATTGCTACGTACAAGCTAACAAAGTCTAGTGCTAGTCTGTCACTACAAATCCTATTTGACTGAATACTTTTCTGTATTAGCGTGGTGCAGAATGAGTCATCAAAAATATATTAATGTTCTACAGAAAAAGAGAGAGATTTGGATACATTTGGGAGACTCTCTCCAGTATTTTGAATTTGTACTGCAGTAACTACAGTGACCAAATTTAGAAACGCAACTCTTTTGTTTTTGGCCCCACTTTTTCATGAGCTGATCTCAAAGATCTAAGACTTTTTATGTACACAAAAGGCTTATTTCTCCAAAAATCGGTCAGTAAAAAAAGAGAAATTAAAAAGAAGTTGCTGGATACTGGCCACTGTAAAATGTGCAGTTTTATCACACAAGTTTTGATGGAGCGTGCAGTTGGCATGCCGACTGCAGGAATGGCGCCACAGCTGTTGCCCATGAATGTTCATGTCTCCACCATAAGCCGTCTCCAAAGGCATTTCAGAGAATTTGGCAGTACATCCAACCGGCCTCACAACCGCAGACCACGTG
>NC_045736.1:33042112-33048178 GCF_008692095.1 Etheostoma spectabile | reverse complement strand
AGCCCAGGACCTCCACATCCAGCATCTTCACCTCCGAGATCATCTGACACCACCCCCCCCCGGGCCGCTGCTGCAACAATCGGTTTGCATAACCAAAGAACGTCTGTCAGAAACCGTCTCAGGGAAGCTCATCTGCATGCTCATCGTCCTCATCGGGGTCTCGACCTGACTGCAGTTGGTCGTAATGCTCTCAGTCAATGGTGCCTGGCACTGTGGAGAGGTCTTCTCTTCACAGATCAATCCCATGTGTGGGTGAGCAGTTTGCTGATGTTATGGAGTGGATGGAGTGGGGGGGGGGGGTTATGGTATGGCCAGGCGTATGTTATGGACAACAAACACAGCTGCATTTTACTGAAGGCATTAGGAATGCACAGAGATACCGTGACGAGATCCTGAGGCCCGTTGTTGTGCCATTCATCCACAACCATCACCTCATGTTGCAAAGATCTGTTCAATTCAGTTTTATTTATAGTATTAATTCATCAACAAGACACTTTACAGAGAGAGTAGGTCTAGACCACAACCTTTAATTAACAAACACCCAACAATTCCAGTAATTCGCCCAAGAGTAAGCATTTAGTGCGACAGCGGCGAGGAAAAACTTCCTATTCCTATTCCTGAAACAGCCCAGGTCCTGCATGGACGGCATACTCACTGCTGGGGATGCTCTGCATCGGTGTACACAGCAGAGTGTTCCACGTCCTGCCAATATCCAGCAGATTTACCAGATTTATTTTTGATTTTTTTACTGACTGGTTTTCGGACCCCCTGATCAGTGTATTTTACACGCTAGCTGTCAGTATTACAGATTGGACCTTTAAGACTGAATGGTTTTTCTTCTGTTTTCCAAGCAGAAGTAAAG
The DNA here is from genome assembly GCF_008692095.1 of Etheostoma spectabile. Lineage (NCBI taxonomy): Eukaryota > Metazoa > Chordata > Actinopteri > Perciformes > Percidae > Etheostoma > Etheostoma spectabile. The sequence goes on along the minus strand of NC_045736.1, from coordinate 33,047,316 downwards.
TTTCACCTCAGAGGGCGTTGGTGTCGAGCACCACAAGGTTAACCCTTTCAGCTGCGTGCTGTCCGTTCCCAGCTGCCATCAGGGAAGGTTGTTTCTCTTTCTGCCCCTGTAATCTCGGTTCGCTGTGGTTTGATGAACTTTGGAGGGCATCTCCCCTCCAGCACCTGCTCATAGTGGCTCCTCCGCATGGAGGTTATCTGGGTGAAGCTGATAACTCAGCTGTTCGGTCCCTCCCGCTGCATGGACTGTGGAAGATGTCTCTGAAGTAATTAAGCTGCAAAGTTGCTTCTGCAGACGAAACATTTCAAGGTGACTGTGTGATGGTGAAACTAGGGTGAGCAGAGAGAAAGAGAGATGTGGGTTTATGTGTGGGTCAGGGTGAGGGGCTCTATGTTGGCTGCAATACAGACAGAACTTTGAATACATTTATAGTTGGCTTATTGTTTATGTGATATGTTGATAGTTAGCTAAGGGTTTGAGTATGAGTTTAGCTTCCCTGAAAGCGACAAAAGCTCCCAGGAAGCCTCATTTGAGAAATCTAGAGGGGGGGCTGTAAAATATTGTTATGTTTGTTGCCACTGTTTTTGTTTCTGAATACATTCATATTGTGATGAGAGCAGTGGGAGTTGAAAGATGTTAAATCGCTTTGTAGAGCTGCACAGTAATATGATACATCTGTGTGTTGTATTATAAAGTCATTTTATCCATTGGACATACAGGAATATAGAGTTGTACTGTGGCATTTACAACCACTGCATAAGTTATACTGTACGCTCTTCCAAAATACATCTCTGTGATACATGGAACAATAATGCTGCATCAGGAAGGGGAAAGCTACATCAGCACAAACACAGCACAGGTTTAAACCCTCTCTTTATGGCTATAATCATATTCATCTTCTTCCTCCTCACCCTTCAGCCAAATATTCAAAGATCAATGAGAGATCAGTTATTAGAAACAACTTGGTTATGGTGTTGCCTGGCTCATTGTCTATGATTCTACACACACACACACACACACACACACACACACGCTCTGGAATCAGATTATCTTGACTCTATTTTTCATCCTCTCTGTGTTTTCGTGGTCCTTGGATATTTGGAAATGCGAACACAGACTTTATTACCGTGCAGTTACATCAGCACCGTGCTGACTTCAGGGCTTTGGAAAGGAGAGATAAATTGGAACAACCACAGCACTTCTCCAATTCTTTGCTCCGTCCCTCCATCCTTTCACTGTTTCCTCCATCTCTTCATCTTAGGCCAGTCATCCACAGAGAGCAGCGGTGCACACGGGACATTTTATCAGCCACTGGTTCTTTATGCTAAGCACTTTTCAAAGGTGAACAACATATTCTCAGATTAGCCAAGAAGGAAAATGAGGAAATGGTGGATCGGAGGGGTTGGAGGGGTTTCAGGGGCTTTGTGGTGATGGAAAGAGAGCTTAACATGTCGGAGACGTGTAGGCTCATCAGAGACGTGTCAGCCTCATGGGTCAGACGGCCATCTGTGGTCCCAGACAGAGAGCACTGTGGGATACATGAGGGAGACTGTGGGGACGGGGATTAGTGATGGGTGGATGGACACATAGATGGATGAGTGAGTGTTTACTGTCATTGATGGATATGTTAACAACTAAATGGGAGACAAATGTTTGTAATTTATAGAAATAAATGGAACACCTGACAATAAACTCCTAAGTAGCAGTAATGGTATAAATTATATAAATTCCAAACATCTGATAAATTCTGGAGGCTACCGTCTCTGCTCTGGGACACATTTCAAGACTTACTGTTGCTAACATCTGTCTGGTTGTTAGGTGTCTTGGTCCTGGTCTTACTGCAGACTGATGGGGGTCTCTCTGCCATATGGAGCCGGTCTCTTTAAGTGTTTTCACCAATAGATTCAAGGAGGTTGTTGATGCTTTGACTGAGCTAGTTGCCCCTGTGTGATTAAGGATATGATGAGTCTTAAAGTCTGAGATGTGTTCTCTGTAAATATGTTGTATGTCTGAAACGTTGAATAACCTGCTGCTGCCTGTCTTGGCCAGGACAGGATGTCCCATCATTAACTGACGGTGTAGTTTTGGCACCAAAAGAAGAAGAATCAATACATTTAAACTTCCTTTTATTGGACATTCCCACAGTGTTGCATGACAGGGGAGAATACTTTATGAACTTGGATGTTGAGTTAGTTTTCCAGTCCTGACAATCTAATTTCTTCTGGGATCAATAAAATGTCATTTCAGACTAAACACTGACGTATGTAGTTATGTAATAAGACATGTCCCCTTCTTCAGTGAGTTCTCTGTTTCCCATAGCTCTCCTGGCCAGCTGTGATGCCTTCAGATTGGGGTCGTCCCAGCGTGTCATCCCCCTCAATCCTTCGGCGGCCCGTCTATACCAGGATGAAGGCCCAGCCCAGCCACACTTCATCCGGGAATTAGTCAGAACCAAACGCCACTCAGTCCACGAGTTAGTGCGAGCGCAGCCTCATTTGGTCCATGACATGGGCTGGCCAGAAATACATGAAACATCCCGTTCCCAGGGCAACATGGACGGCGCTAACTCCTCTCAGTTAAACCCACTGCCGTCTGCCAGCCAGGACGTAGCCAGGACCCGCCCTGCTGTGGAGGAAAACCAGGATGTGGAAGACGAGATGGAGGTGAGGATGACTTCAAGGTGATGTGTAGTAAACTTTAAATGGTTAAACTTAAAGGTCACATATTATACAACATACATGTGTGTCCCCCTAAAGACACCAAAACTATATTGAATAAATCTTGAATTTCAGATTTTTTTAAGTGGGGTTGTTTGAGCTACTTCTCCATCATCAGTGTATTACCTACATTAGATGGTAGATTAGAGCAATGTCCTGCTGTGGACGGAGGGCAGCAGCTAAACACATTTTAGATACCTATAAAAATCTATATCAGTTTAAGTGTATGTTATACTTAGAATATTTTTACAGCTTCACCTTGCTGTCAGAGAGCACTTCCGATGGGGAACTGAAGCCGTTATATCCATCCATGCTGTCTTCAAAGCCACCAGACTCCTTTGACAGAAACAGTCATTTTACCTCCCAGAACATGGTAGTTGCTGGTCTACTGCTGCCTCCATTGGTTAGTTGGTTAGTTTATAGTCTGACTTTGATTAATGCAAAATAACTGTTTAAAACACCCAAGCAACCCAATAACACAATCTAACTAACCGATCAAGGCAGTGGTAGACCAGAAACTCCTGTATTCTGCGAGGTAAAATTATTTGTTTGTTAATGGAGTCTGGTGGCTTTGACGAAAAGAGCGTTTTGACAGCAAGGCAAAATATATTAACTATACTATACACTTAAACTGATCCTTATATATATTGTTTTTGGTCTGAAATGCCTTTGATTGATAGTACAGCTGAAGACAGAAAAGGAGGGGGAGAGAGAGGGGAGTTAATGCAGCAAGAGCCAGGGTTGGAATCAAACCCGGGGCTCTGCAGTTAGGACTGAGCCTTGGAACATGGGGGGCACACTCAACCAGGTGAGCTACCAGGGCACCCCGCTATAGATTTGTTCAGGTGGGCCTTTTTTAAGGTATTTAAAATGTGTTTAGCTGCTGCCCCCCCTCCCACAGCAGTGCACTGCTTAGCTTCTGTGTCGGTACTCCTGCCTGCTTCTCCAAATTGGGCCAAGGCTGCAGCAGCCCCCCATGTGCTAGAGACCCAGATTGGCCAGACTGTTTTCAATTATTTAAATTTACTTCAGAAAAACAGGACGCTTTGGAAGTAAGTGATGTGGTAGATTAAAAGTTAATTATGTTTTAAAGGTGCCCTGCCACACAACTTTACGTTGCATTTTTAAAAATCTGTCAGGTTCATATGTGTATGTGAGTGTGTGTGTGTGTGTGTGTGTGTGTGTGTGTGTGTGTGTGTGTGTGTGGTGTTGTGTGTGTTGTGTGTTACGTGGTGAATGTGAAGATGAACTGCTACCTCCTCTGTCAGCAGCAGCTGGTCAGTCTGACATCATGCTGCCTGAGGTCATTAATATTCATGAGCTGGGTAAAGGATAGCCAGGCTCTCATTGGCTAGCTGTTAGCCAATCAGAGTCCAGCAGCTTAGCTGGTTGAATATTAATGAGAACTGGCCCAAATGGTCTTCCTGCAGGCTTTCTATAGACCTAGTAAGAGCTATTAATCAGTTACCCCTCACTTGATAACACCCCACATTTGAGCAGTTTGGAGTCTGGAGGATAAATAGTTTATAAATGATGTGAAAGACAATGTTGAACATTTCTCTTTTTAATTTTTTGTAAATGTTGTATGTAATTCTGAATCCGTTGTAATAAGATGATGATTTATTTTATAGCTCCTTGGTGATCCATCAGACCGTCTGAACAAATGTGTTTCTTATTTTCAGCGTATGGTTCATCTGGTGGTTCCTCAGGATGCAGACAGCTACAGGGGACGCCCAGACTCCAGCGACCCAGAGAAGGACCTCCTCGGGGGGCCAGGAGCTGGCGATGCCTCCCTGGAGGCCTCGGGCTTCTATGGAACGGACACGGAGGACCGAGATAGGGGGGAGGAGGGAGGAGAACACCGAGAGAGGAGAGGGGGAGAGGATGAGTGGGACAGAGACACGGGGGAGGACGGAGAGAGGAGAGAGGGAAACGCCAGAGCAGAGGAAGAGGAGAGAGGAGGAAGAGACGATGCAGATGTCCATGTAGTGGATGTCAACCACACAAGCCCAGATCTGGATGCTCTGATTGGTTAGTAGAAATGATCTTCTTTACAGAACCAAACCAATAGAGGCTGACGACTACGGCAGCACGATGTTTCGCCAAAACAATAATACATTAAATAAATGAACTCAACAAAAAAATTGACTCAACGTCTTCACTTTGAATATTATGAGTCTGGACAGACATGGATGTAAACTGCAACTTTACTTGGAGACACACAACCATGAGGCGGGTTAATTCTAGTTCTTTATTTCATTTTCATGTTCAAAGTTAAATGAGCATCTACTACTATATTAACTAAATATAATACTTTTGTAATTTTAACAAAGATATACAGTACATTAATTATTTTGTTCTGCAACTACTGCAAACTGAAGATCTCCTATGAGTCTGTGATACGAGCACACTGTCAGAACCTGTGGAAAGGGGAACAGCTGACAGAGGTGTATTTATGATTACACACACACACACACACACACACAC
>NC_045736.1:33036970-33042102 GCF_008692095.1 Etheostoma spectabile | reverse complement strand
ACACACACACACACAAACACACATGTGTTCCTGACATGTCTTTTTGTGTCACACAGGCTACAGTCCATCTTCCCACCCCTCCAGCTCCCCCCCCGCTGAGGTGCATGATTTGGGGCTGCAGGAGCATCGTGCACCCCCGGTCCTAGAGGTGAGGACAGATCAAAGGATTCTTTCATATGGATATTCTGGAAATTCTGATGTATTACTGTAAATGTCAGAACACACCCAATTCACACAGCAATCGGTTTCTTAATTAAATTGTGTTTGTCTGGAGATCGTTAGCATGTCCAGTTAAGTACTAAGTGTATAATTAACTACTTACTTAATATTACACTTTAATAAAGCTTCCACTGTTTAATATTTTCCCACTGTGACCTGGAAGCTAGCCGAGTTTAGGCTAATGTAAGCGTCTTTGTCCTGCAGTAAGAAAGTAGGACGTTTTCATATTTTCTACAAGGTAGATCACTGCTGAGTTTGAAGGCAGCATAAAACTGCAGTCAGACTTTAATTAGATCGCAGGCATCAGATGTAATCCAGGGCTCACCTAATCTTGCTCTGAATAATTTAATTAATGTCAACTCTATGGGATTAGTGGGTTTTGTCGGCCCATGTTGACTAGGCCTACGGGGATAAGTGGCACAAAGCAAAGAGCACGTTGATAAATGCTGCAGCATACACATGAATCACTGTGGCCTGAATCTCTAACTATCTGCTGAAAATGTACTTTGGTTTGATTGATGTAGAACTGCGACTCAAGGATAAGATTACCTCTCTGTCCACAAACTACAGAAGAAAACAAACGGTGGAGTTGTGGACAAAAATAGGCGTTTTGAAAAGTGAGGGACACTTCCCCTCTTCCAGTCCTCAGTGGAAATGACACTTTTGAGTGCCACCACCCCGGGGCCTCCCTAAAACCTGATGTCTGCCCCACAGGTGGGTCCTTTAGAGAGAGAGCTGTGGGAGGAAAATGGTCGGTCCAGCGGCTATGGACTCCTCCACTCCTCCATCACTACAACTAGTGCTACATCTACTGCTGCGCCTGCTTCGACTGCTGCTGCCGCTGCTGCAGGAACAGCCACCCATGAGACGGACACAGGCACAGACTTTGGGCTGCTGGGAAGTTACACAAAAGGTATGTGTCCTCTGTAGTCTCTATCAACGGTGTTTCAGTTCCAGGATTGCTAGACTATCTGTCCAATCTGAGGACTATGGTTACCTGGTCCATAGCTCTGTGGAGGAAGGTCTGGCGATGGGAGACTGGTCCCTGTGTGACGCTGTCTCACATGCATAGCTTTGGGGATGTCTGAGATGAAGAGCGCCCTCTGCTGAGTGTTTACCTGTGGTTTGCCTCTGCAGATGAGACAGAGGATGAAGAGACAGAGCGGAAGGAGGAAGAGGAGGAAGAAACGGGGCTGGCACACAAAGGCGACGTGTTTACCCAGAATCCCACTGTAGCAGAGGTCGGCGTGGCTCCCAGCAGAGAGCCCCTGCAGCCCAGCGTGGAGGAAGAGGAAGAACAGGAGTTAAAAGGTGAAAAGTGGAAACCCTTTCACACAACATTATTACGATAGAGATCAGTGTAGTTGCTTCATGAACCCACATACATTATACAAAATACAATCACAAAATAAATTAAGATGTACTATTATAAATTAAGAATCAACCTTATTGATTGCAAGAAGGTAATTTAGAAGTTACCCAGCAGATAAAATATAGAAAGTAGTTAAAAATTAAGTAATTCAACATTAAAGTGATAAACACATGAATGCACAAATGGGGGTCATGGAGTGGCACCTTCTCCCTCTTAAAGATGATAGCCCCCCCCACAATCCATTGCACTAGCGTGCTGTGAACATGACGAATTATTTCCTTTGGATCAGATTACTGTCACCTGGCTGTCCGTTCTGCCAATCTCCCCAGCCCTCGTCACTGGACCAATTCATGTTTCCATGATGATTCTGCTTTTCTTTTTTATCTTCTGGAAATCAAATCTTATAACGGACTATGGATTTTTATGGTAAATCTCCCACCCAAGCTTAACAGGCGTAGCAACAGTAATTAAGGGTGGAGGAGCTGAACAAGCAATCAGCTAAATAATGCATTACTAATTGTTTTCGTATTGGTTCAAGGGGGTGGACTGGAAGACAGAAGTGAAGAGGTGGAGAAAGAGAAATGGAGAAAGTTGGAGGAAGAGGAGACAAGAGTCCGACACATCGTCCCGCTCACCACCGATCCCTCCCCCACCATCGGCTTCACCGACCCGTCCTGGGGTTGGCTGGGGAAGACCAGGCCCCTGCAGACCCTGGGGTCAGACGTCAGGGGAGGGGGGGTTACAGAGGTCTTCTTACCGGATTTTGATGAGCTGGATGAGGCTCAGCAGGTACAGTACATTTAAAACTTTCATTTCTCATTTGATCAATATTCACATGTCTGTCCTACCCCGGACTAACTGAATCTTTCAGGTGGTGTGTGTCGACTGGAGCGAGCTGGCTGGTCGCGGCTACGTCATCCTCAACATGACGGAAAACTTGAACTGTGTAAGTACGAGGTTTCAGATTAGATCTCCAGGTGTGATGCTGTTAAACGTTTGGGATAAGTACATCTTACTGATAATACTTTTACTTCAGTAGGAATTGAATGCATGCCTTTTACTTGTAGTATTTTCACAGTGTGGTATTAGTGCTTTTACTGAAGTGAAGGATCTGATACTTCTTCTACTTACTGTGTTATTGTCTTGAGATAATCATCTGAAAAACGTCTAAACTAAATCAAGCAAAATAAATATTTGACAACAGGCTGGAGCAGCCAGCCTTTCTCCCACGCTGTCACACAAACATCAGTGGCGTTATGCAGACAGCGGCTGGAGGCCAGCTCTGTTTTTCTGGATCTATACCATGGTGTCTGTCGCTATGGCAGCAAAACAAATTCTCACCCCCACCGCAGTGACCTGAGGGTTGCTACGGCAACACGGATGGAGCCAGAACTGTTCTCCTGTACCCACTCTTCTCTCCTCTAAAACAAGACTTTACATCGTTCTTTTATATCTGTGAATTAATTAAAGTGTGTGTGTGTGTGTGTGTTTGTGTGTGTGTGTGCGTGTGCGTGTGACAGGAGGAGTTTCGTGTGGACCAGGGCGTGCGGTTGTTGAAAGTCATGGAGAGAGTGTTCGCCCGAAGAATGAACAGCCCCGAGGGATCATGGGTACTCTACCTGAGCAAGCCTACACACCACCAACACCAGCTGCTGATGAACGTGGCTTCTGAGCACGGTACACACACGCACAAACACACATTCCATGTATATACTGTGTATTTATATATCCTTATTCCATAATATTCTTTCAGCTTGTTGTACCTCTAGTGGTCTGAGAGAACACTAGACTCTTGGCTCTGTGTTCAGGCTTCAGAAAACCTAGCTGTCATGGACAGAATTTGGCTAATCATCAAAATATGTTTCTGAAAACTTTGTAGGCGAGGAATAGGCAAAGCAGAACAGAACCTTGATTCATATTGGATCAGTGGTGTCTAGTCTGACCACAGGTTACACACATTGACACTGTTCCTGTGTCTCAAATCTTCTTCTTCAGCACTTCCACTTGCTATTTTGAGTACATGATACGTTCCCACTGACGAAGTGCGGCCAACTGCAGTGCACTACGAGTACCCGGATGGTGCACTCAAACACTAATGCTAACACTGTTCCACATGGGTTGTGTCTTCCAGGAGTGATTGCTGCCAAAGATGTGCTGGACATGCTGGGAGAGATCAGGAGAAGTTTGAATAAGGTACAGTCTCCAAGAACGCCTCAAAATACTTTATGTTACTGTTGGTGTTACAACCTGAACAATTGTCACAACAAATGAAAGTAGATATTAAAGCTTTCTGCTCATATAAACACATTGGGATTTCTACCAGTTAATGCGGAATGTGGAATTTACAGCTTCATCTGAATATTGCCAAGTACACTAGGTTTTCACATCAAGGAACCTCACTATCAAAATTTGGATACTGCCCAACTTTACCATATATCTAAAAGAGCTGCACAGTGTTTAAAAGAAAGAGGATGCAAAGTATGAATCAATGAATGTGCAGAGTTCCCAGAATGAACAATATTTGCGATGTGCAGAGATAAATGTGCGTTAATGGAGCCCATTGATTCAGATGTGCAGGCTTTAAAGCTTCTCCCAGACAGAAGTTGGACAGCTTCCTTCCTGAGTTTGGAATATTTAAAAAACAAAAATAATTTCCATCTTATGAAAGGATCAGCAGCCTATAAACTGGTTTACAAGCTGTAAAGCAACTGCAGGAATCATAATCCACATAGACCCACACAGACCCACACAGACCCACACAGACCCACACAGACCCACACAGACCCACACAGACCCACAGACCCCACGACACCACACAGACCCACACAGACCCACACAGACCCACACAGACCCACACAGACCCACACAGACCCCCACAGACCCACACAGACCCACACAGACCCACACAGACCACACAGACCCACACAGGCCCACACAGACCCACACGTGCCTGGGGGACACTTCAAAGGAATCATGGGAATCAACTTTTGAATACGTGGGGGCGTAGTGTAATCCCTACCATGTACTGTAAAACTTTAAAAAGACTGACACCCTCTCACATCTAAAGACAATGTGACATAAGTCACAGAGTTTTTGACATGGGATCTTAAAACCACTACAACCTGATTCCATTTAAGAATATTTCTCATCCCGCTTCTGGTGGAAATTAACAAGAAAGCAGTTTAAACCATGAGCAGCTTCTGGCCACAGCTGCCCTTCTGTGTGTGCCGTGAGTTTGTTCTGGAAACAAAAAGCCAAAAAGAGAGTACACCACAGAATGTGGACAGGACCTGCTTGTCCACAGTCCAAGAGACCCGAGACCAGTTCATGTTCTTGTACCTCTCTGTATTCCCCTCCATGTTTACTATCCCCCCAGTTTGCTGCTTCCTGTTTGGTGCTGGAGAGAGCGAATCGATTGGTTGATGACAAAAACCAAGTACTACTTGTACAGGCGTGTGCTTTCACTGCAATTTAAGAAATACGTTTGTGTTCATATTGAGTTCAAACTACTATGTGTGTGTGTGTGTGTGTGTGTGTGTGT
>NC_045736.1:33018932-33036960 GCF_008692095.1 Etheostoma spectabile | reverse complement strand
GTGTGTGTGTGTGTGTGTGTGTGTGTGCGCGTCATCAGGTGGGCATCCAGAACTACAGCTCGGCCAGCAGCTGCCAGTCTCGGCCCAGTCAGACCCGCAGCGACTACGGCAAGCTGTTTGTGGTTCTGGTGATCATCGGCTCCGTCTGCATGGTCATCATCACATCTGGATTAATATACATCTGCTGGCAAAGACGGCTGCCTGCAACCAAGACTACGGTGGGTACACACACCTGGTGGAGGAATAGAACGCAGTACATTTACCCAATTACTGAACTTAAGTACAATTTGTGTTATTAATCTGAATGTGCAAAGTAACTGAAGTTATATATTTCATAAAGTAGCAGAAAATAGTACTTCAGTATATTTTGATACGGATACATTTGTACTAATATTTTTATAAGATATTTTGCTGATTTCAATCCAGCTCTGTGTCAGGTTAGTGTGGGCAGTGTGTTTAGGTCAGTGGTGCCCAAATTCTTTTATATGAAGAGCCAAAATGTATTTGGATGGAAGACCACAGCCCAAAAATAAATGTTGATGTTGAAGAATACAATAGTTCTTGTAATATTTTGTAGATGAAACTTACGCATTTAATTTAATAGGAAAGAACAACACTGTAGTTTATTTTGCCGTAAAACTCAGATTAAGTACTTTGTACTTGTCGGTCCGTAGTCCATACAGTAAGGACGATACAGCACTTTCAAAATAAGAGGAGCATGAGCATGAGCATGTCAAATGCAAGGGCAGGCTAAAACAACGTGAGCACGGCCCGACTTGGCCGCGGGCCAGTGCACATGCTCAGAGCAACCGTCATCTGGCGGAATTCAGCTGACAGGAATTCTGGCGCCGCGGAGGTATGGCCCTCAACCTTTATCTCTGCACACGCTGCCCACACTGCCATGACACAGAGCTGGATTGAAATCAGCTAAATATCTCTTAAGAGTTTGAATGTAGGTATTTTTTCACTGTAGTATTGCTACTTTTCCTTAAGTAAAACATGTGAATACTTCTTCCACCTCTGGTAAACATACACACTCCCGTTATGTAACACTCACAAAAAGCATTTTGCACTTTTATGTGAGTCTTTAGCGCATCTTTTTATTTTTTTTATTTTTACCTTGCAGTTCCGCGCTGAAGAACTTCACTTTGTGGAGAACGGGTGCCACGATAACCCCATGCTGGACGTGACCAATGACAACCAGCCTGAGATGCAGGAGAAGAAGCCGAGCACCAATGGGCTCGCGGCTGGAGGAGAAGGAGGCGGGGAGGAGGGCAGTCGCTGGCAGGTGATTGGACGATTCATTAAGTGGATGTATGGATGAGTAAATAAATGAATGAGAATGTTATAATAACGCTACACCGTCAGCTGACTTGTTGTTATTATATTCTGCCTGGCAACCGCATGAAGCTTCTCATCCTTTTTTCTCAGGTGTTTGTCAATCATGCAGCCACTGAGGAGGAAGAGGAGGAGCAGGACACACATCTCTGATGGACGAAGAGAAAGGGGAGATGGGTCATGAAGGTCTTTGATAGACAGATAATAAGTGAAACTGAGAGGGAAGAAGAAGAAGAAGATGTCGGTATAGAAAACAGAAGATGAGAACAGAGACAGAAGGGAGAGAAAAGAAAAAATAACGGCTGGGAGTTAAAAGGTACGACGCCTGAGTAAGAGATGTGTTGTCCAGGCAGAGTGGGATTGAGACTCTGAGGAGGAGAGCAGGAGGAGTCACTGACATCTTCATGGATATCAGACATGGGGTTTATGTTTCAGGGTCTCAATGCTTCAAATTTGAATCAATGGAATCACAATAATCTTACTGATCTCTTAATATGTCCTTGATTGACTTGATTGGAAGAGTTAAGCATTTCATATCCTGACGTGATGTTTGATAATGTCCCCATCTGTTAAGTGTGCCTTATACATTTAGCTTCCTGCACCGTGCCTGCACAAGACACATAAAACATGAAAGTAGAAGAGGTGCAGACCTCTCTCTAGGCTGAATGGCCTAATGTTAACATGAGTACGGAAAAAAAATTGCATATCTACTCGTGATACCCACCACTGGTATCACGGATATATAGCAACTGTAAGTTGCTTTGGATAAAAGCATCAGCTAAATGACATGTGATGTGATGTGATGTATCCCCTCCAGAATGGAATGACTTCTCTCTTGGCCCAAGCTACACTCTCACACCAGGTTTCCCAACACAGTACACAGTACAACAGTACACAGTACAACAGTACAAAGTACAACAGTACACAGTACAACAGTAAAACAGTACACAGTACAACAAAGTGACAACAAACAGAGCCAAAAACATAACCTTTGTCAGAGGTAACTAGCAACAAAATCATATTGTAAGGCACCTTTTCCCACCTAGTAATATTTGAATGCAACTATTTTTAAAGTCTGAAGTTAACATTAGGAGCAGTTGCAGTTTTATTTTACAAACAGAACATGAAACATAATGCTGTATTATGGATGAAACAACCCAACAGTATGTAAAGTAATATTTCCACCATCTAAAAAACGATTTACACATTAATGCATTTTATTGAATAATCCAATAACATAACCCTTCACATCACTGGCCTGTGTTTTGCAGAACAAGTTAGTACAACTACTTTAAGTACATTGTTCTACCAATACTCCTTTACTTTTACTTAAGTCGTATTTTGAATGTAAGATTTTACTTCTAATGGAGTATTTTGCTAGTGTAGTATTGTTCATTGTACTTAAAGGTGTCATGGCATGAAAATGTCCCTTTATGAGGTTTTCTAAAATAATATGCATTCCCCCAGCCTGCCTATGGCCCCCCAGTGGCTAGAAATGGTGATAGGTGTAAACAGAGTCCTGGGTATCCTGCTCTGCCTTTGAGAAAATGAAAGCTCAGATGGGCCGATCTGAAATCTTCTCCTTATGAGGTCATAAGGGGAAAGGTTTCCTCCCCTTTCTCTGCTTTGCCCGCCCAGAGAATTCCCCCCCATGAGCGAGAGAGACCTCATGGCTTTCAAACGAGCAAAGTGGCAGTTGGTCAAGGCCACACCCCCAGCCTCATTTTGGGAAAGACACTTCAGATACAGTATTAGGGACCACTAAGGTCTATATAAAGAACTTCAGATACAGTATTAGGGACCACTAAGGTCTATATAAAGAGACTTCAGTACAGTATTAGGGACCACTGGTCTATATAAAGAGACTTCAGATACAGTATTAGGGGACCACTAGGTCTATATAAAAGAGACTTCAGATACAGTATTAGGGAACCACTAAGGTCTATATAAGAGACTTCAGATACAGTATTAGGGACCACTAGGTTTATAAAAGAGACTTAGATACAGTTTAGGGACCACTAAGTCAATAAAGAGACTTCAGATACGATTAGGGACAATAAGGTCTATATAAAAGAGACTAGATACTGTATTAGGGACCACTAAGGTCTATATAAAGGACTCAGATACAGTATTAGGACCACTAAGGTCTATAAAAGAGACTTCAGAAACAGTATAGGGGATCACTAAGGTCTATATAAAAGAGACTCAGATACAGTATAGGGACCACTAGATCTATATAAAAGAGATTCAGATACAGTATTAGGGACCACTAAGGTCTATAAAAGAGACTTCAGATACAGTATTAGGGGATCACTAAGGTCTATATAAAAGCATCTAAAGAGCACCATGTCATGGGACCTTTAAGTAAAAGATGTGAATACTTCTTCCACCACTGTATATTACATGTAAGCCATCTTGGTAAAAGCCACAGCCAAGTATAACTGACAGCAGCATACATTCATCAAGTCTAATCAAGATTGTCCTGAAAGGTTTCCCAGCTTCAGAGATGTTTATTGGTTCCCCCCCGATGTCTGACTCCAGAGACAACAGCGACTCCTCCTAGCTTCTCCTCCACATCACCCAACAGGAAGTACAGCCTGTAGCAACTTTGAAAGTAAAGTTTTGGCACTTTATTGATTCCTCTAGGAAATAGCGACTATCATCATTGAAATGCTGCATCATGTTCAATGTATTGCATATACAGTGACTGAAATCTCTATATTTTACTTATAGGAATGGTTGTAACTAATTTCTAATGTGCATTCTACAACCATGTCATATGATTGCTATACTTAGCCTAATATGCTCTGTTTTTCAATAGTGTTGGAATGGCTGCTGTACGCTCCGGGCTAACTCTTGAGGCGATGACACATGGGCAACTTTTAGAGGTCCAAAGCATGAAAAAAAGAACTAGTTACAGTGTGGAAGTCGAGGCGACCGTCGAGTCCAAGTCGAGCCCCAAGTCTTTAATGTTTTAACGGTAAATGGTTTAAGTCTGAACCACTACGGTCGTGTCTGCCTTACTACAATCACATCCCAGTCACATTCAAGTCACTTCAGTCAGGTCCGAGTCACTTCAGTCAGGTCCGAGTCACTTCAGTCAGGTCCATGGTTATGTCTGAATCCCAAGTCAGTCATGTCGGAGTCAGTACGGTCATGTCTGGATCAATCCAGTCGTGTCCAAGTCGGTAGACAGTCACATTCGAGTCAATGCAATCATGTCCCGAGTCACCGCAGTGACTGACGGGGTAAGGTTCTGATCACAATAGTATGGACATGTACTAGTCACTTCAATCATGTCCGAGTCACTAGGTTCATGTCTGGGTCACATTTAAATCACTACGGTCATGTGGACACATTCATGTCCGAGTCACTTCAGTCCTGTCCTAGTCATAGCGATCATGTCTGAGTTACTAATATGTCAGAGTCACCGTGGTCATAACTGACTACCAAACATTTAAATCGTCAGAAGTGGGACTTGTACTCGACTTGAAAAGTTCAGGGAGCCATTAATAAAATACTGGCTAGTTACCAAACCGCACGTAGACTAATATCAGATGGGCAGAAATCCTTTGAGATATTTCTGTCTGATTCTCAGTAAGACGACTCAAGTTACTATTCAGTTAACTGGAATGGAGATAGACAATTGCTATCAGAGGTTTTTTTTACAATGATTTGTTCCTGCAGTTGTCAGTGTCTCCATTCCTGTTCCAGGTAGTATTGCCCATCTGCGTTTCATCAAGATGTTGCCTGTGTTTCAGCTCTTTTACTCTGAATTTCTTGATGTAACAATACTGTATATGGCTTCAGTATAAACTGCGCTGATCGATATGCACTTTGTCGGCTAAGCAGAATTTATGGAGCGTTCAGGACAAGCAGGAACTGACAACCGTCCACCCTGAATGACTCCCTGCATTTTAGAGTATGTGTTTCTAACAGCGTGAGATTCAGGCAGCACAACTGCCCTGTTGTCCTCCACTGGAAGACAGGCTAGGTGAGCATGCAGCTTATGGCACTGCAGCGAGCAACAATGTAACTAAACATACAGCTTCTGTTGCTTTTATCTGCTGAACGGTCAAGTTAGAGAGTTTGACGGAGACTCATTTTGTTGCTTTTTGTTGTCCGAAATCAACTGAACGCTTTCTTCTTTTCAGAATGTGACAGTAGCCTCACGTGTGTTTGAATTTAATAGCGTACTAGTGCAAGTCAAACTCAGTCAAAAACAAGGGACCCTTCGTTTGTATAAAGATAATACCTTTAGTTTCCTGGCAACAGTTTTAACCAGTTTCTTTCGGACATTACGTTTTCTATTCATTCATCCCAGGTCAGTCGTTCCTGTTATGCAGCAACATTTCTATCCCTATGAATTAATTTCTCATATTTCCTTTAATATATGGCAATTTTATTTATTTTTTACTGACTTTTTTTAGTACGTGCTTGATTTTACCGTGTCACTAGTGCAAGGTTATCAACTTCTACAAGGCCTGGCACATTTATTTATTCATATGCTGTACGTACCCAAAGGCAACCCAAAGTGCTTCACAGATTACAAGGGTAAAAGCACAAGAAATGAATTATAAAAGCCATAAAGGCACAAAGAATAAAAACAATAATACAAACTAAGAAATGTGATATAAAGGAAAATGAATAAAAAGCAATGGTAAACAGGTAAGTCTTTAGCTTGGATTTGAAAGTAGTCAGCATTGTGTCAAGGCATAGACGCTAACGGCTGCTTGACCAGTTTAGACTCTGGGGGCAGCCAGGAATCCAGACCCAGCCGACCAGAGAGGTCTGCGGGGTTCCTACTGGCTCAGGAGAGCTCAGTAACTTGGACATAAACCTTTGAGTCAGGACAAGAAACTGGTAGCCATTGTAGTGATCTGAGAACATTCTGGATCAGCTGGAGCGGTCTTAAGCAGACCTGTGACCAGTCCACTGCAGCAGTCCAGCCCGCCAGAGATAAAAGCACGTACACGTTTCTCTAGATCGGTTCCTGACAGTTAAAAAACACATCTATTCATACATAATGCAAGAAAACACAGAAAACCCATCCACCAAACGTTATGAGGCTGAAATGTTGCTGCCTAACAGGACTGACCCGGGGTTTTATTACTGTTCATTTATCATTTATGTCTTGTTTTTTTTATGTCTATTTATATGCATTATGATCAAGTACTGTCTCAGTCTTTTGGTTGTCTGTGCAATAAGTTAAATGTGTAAAATAAAGTTTGGAGAGTGGGATGTTTTTGTCATTTATTGCTCCCTGAATGATCTGGATATTTGAGTGTAGAAAATAAATGGATCGGTGATTCCGTTCGTTTGGCCTTGACTTTTAGTGAAATAAGCTTGATGTGTTTTCCATCTCCTTGGCCGACCACTGCGTCTACGCCCCTCAACGCTGCCCCACGAGTGGACCTATAAGAATTAATGCTGGGTTGAAGGCAAAAGGCAGTAGCACCAAATATTGATGGGATTTAGATTTGTCTTTTGTTCACTCGCTTTGCATTTTGTGAATTAATAAAATTAAACAATTACTTATATTTTTGAAAGCATTCTTAGTTTACAGCATATTTTCACACCTGCCTAAGACTTTTGCACAGCACTGTATGTCTACAGGATTTTACAGGAACCTAATATGCAGAATGACATTTCTTTTCTTAGTTGTTGGCAGTATTTTCTGATTTATGGAGTGATAAAAAGAAGTTCCCTTTGTAAAACCTGTGGACTAATTTTTGTCAAAATGATAAAATTTCAGGAAACTTGTAACACAAAAATAATAAACTGGGGAACTTTCATTAGTTTGCCTTCATCTTAATTGTGTCTAGATAAATATGGTTTCCCGTTGAATATGAATTTCTACTGTGGAATTAGATTTTGACAATTCTGTTGCTAAAGTTCCTGGCTTTGTACTGGCCCCAAATGATAAAATATGGTTTCCCATTGAATCTGAAAGCTGATTCCACATACTACAGTGCCTCACGTTTCTAAGTATGCCCAACATGTCCATATCTACAGTGGAATTATGGAGAAAACCCAGCTCAAACTAAATCAGTTGCTAAAGTTCCTGACTCCTATGTTAAGATTAGTGCATACAGGACCCAATGCTACTTCATTTATGGTAAGAAAGGCAGTGTTAGATAAATGTGAGACTTGTAACTGCAAGGAAACTGTGAAGGAAACACCTGCTGCTAGGTTGCAATGAAGATAGAAAGATGTCTTTCTTTTGTTAAAGGACAGGGTAGTAGATATGGGAAGGGAGTGGAGTATCAAAGGACTGTTAGAGACCAACCATCTTACAGTCTACACAGACTGGGGGGGAAACAAGTACATGCTAAAAATATTTATTTATTTATTTATTTATTTATTAGTGTTGGTTGTCTAAGGTCATGCTGCCACACGCTCCTGTACAGTAGGTGGCGGCATGAACCTCAAACGTTGGTTTGTATCCCGATAATAAAGCCAACGAAGAAGAAGAAAGAATCCGCTACGTACGCAGTCAGTTATTGAAACATAAATGGTGTTGATGCTTGCTTCCTGCTGAGAATGAGCACACAACATGTCAGGTTTGTTCAATTTATTTTACAAATTCATTCAGCCACAGACTCCAACTCTTACAGATATATTTATACATGTCTGACTTTGATAACTAGCTGGATTACGTCGTCTGTAACGTTACATTGCATTCGCGAGATCTTTTGTTTTTCAAGCTAAGCTAGCTAGCTAACTAGCCTCCGATACGTGCTGTTCTTACATCTACGGAGGAAACCTTTATGCCAAACTCCGCTCCAAGCTGGTTGTTCATAGTGACATTGCTTATAAGTTACTAAACGTGATATAATTTCTCCCCTGAAATTGAAACATAGTTTGTCTCAAACCGTGAGCACCGGCTAGCAGAGTGATTCAGTTTTACAACCTTCTAACCAGAACTAGCTAGCTCACGTTGGTAGCTAGCAAGCTAACGTTACCACGCATGACGGTGGTTATAGGAAGGCAAGTGTAGGTGAGACGGTTTTAAATGTTAAAATTGGTTAACGACAGATGTTTTAGTTCTACTTGCAGTATACCGAAATGACGAGCTGCTTGCTCGGGCTCTAAATTGAGTTTTTATGACATGTTTTTATGAGTTTGAGCTCAACTCCAAACCTTGCGACATTAAACCGTGAGCTGTTTGAATGGGGTTTGGTTCAGCCTCTCTGCAATGGGCTTGTTCGGACTTGGTCAGTCAAGTAACAAGCCAAAAGAAATAACCCAACCTTTTATCGTTATTTAACTAACCTAGCTGTTTGTGGTAGCATTATAACAAAGGTATAGTTAACATTAATTAACATTGCCCAGTTCACAACTGCCAGTAACTGAATGTTTGCCAATTTAACCTCGATAGCTAGCTAGTTAACACTAAGGCTAGCTAGTTGTAGCTACATGACTGTAGTAGAGTTAGGGAAACAGAAGGTAGTGAGTGAATGGCAGCAGCTGGGTCTGGCAGCAACTCTGCTTTTGTCCTTCGTCCAGCCTCAGCCACTTTCCTTGTTGAAACTAGCAGCTAGAACGTTCATTTTAGTGCACATTTTTACTGACTAACTTTAAAGTCTCTTGTTTTATTTTTATTTGATTCAGTCAATCCGATGAATGTAAGTAGATACTTAATATTACCCTTTGCATATTCATATTGTGACAATGGGCCTTTACAAGAAAGTTACCATAAATAAGACATGTTAATAATTGGCTAAAAGTTTACTTTTCTAAGTCGTTAACATGGGCTGGGACACAGATTAGGGACGCATGAGTTATTGTGTGGGTGCCAAACCCATAGAAACAATATCTGGACTAACTTGCATGTCAGGCGAACCCTCTCCTT
Organism: Etheostoma spectabile; assembly: GCF_008692095.1. NCBI lineage: Eukaryota > Metazoa > Chordata > Actinopteri > Perciformes > Percidae > Etheostoma > Etheostoma spectabile. Next base: position 33,027,767 of record NC_045736.1, on the reverse strand, counting down.
TTTAATGTCTCTAAATATACCTGTTCAGAATGTTGACCTGTCTCTTCTAATGCAAATGTATAGCTGTGTTACAGAGTGTATTTCCAAGCACAAATAGAATACTGCTACCAAATCTGCTCTGCAGTCATATGTAGCCAGGGTTTAAAACAAGGACCACCCATCAGCCAAATGTTGTTAAAATATGCAAGAGGCACTCACCAGCCAAAAACTGTGCTGTGTTGGGGGGGGGGGGATGAAGCCATTTGGCTTGTAGACCAAAAAAGTAAATTTACTCTAACAATCACTGCTTATAGACTGACCTTTTGTACATAGGCAGGCATTACATGTTTTCATACAGAAGTTTAGTTTGCTAAATATATCACATTTCTTTATTTGGTTCTTGGATGTGAAAAGAAGGAAATGGTTCTTCCATAAATGTGTGCACATTTCCCACACCAGGAGTAATTTATATAGCTTTATTTATTATAATCAATTATCTGTGAAAGAATGTTCTGTGAAAGAAAAGACAGAAAATAAATATTTGTATGTGCTGTAAAGTGATCGGCAGGTCAAACTTAATGAAAAATTGGAATCAGCCTAGAAAATTGGAATCTGTGCATCTCTAAATGTTACATTATTGGCCAACTATCTTGGTAATCAGTCACTGAATACATCATCTGTAATAAAAGTACAAGTACTTACATTTGGGTACTTGTCGATACCAACTACCGATATGAGTCCTTAATAATACCATTACAGTCCTAACATTGTTTTTTTCATCAGATGTTCTTCCTTTCAGACTGTGACAAAGTAAATATTCGACTTGATGCAATAGCATCAAGTCGAATATTTCACGGCCTTTTTTGAGATTGTTACGGCCCAAAATGCCTGATTGCCCTGGTGGTGGTTCTGTGTGCTATTGTTGCTATACGGTTGATGGTATCATAATGTGGGATTTAAAATCCTAAGACTGGTCTTCTCTGTCCTCTATCTCCAGGGCTGACCTGATGACCGACTTTGACGTGTTCCTCCACCGTCCCAGCTCTGTTGGATAGGACGGCACTCCCTCTTACTGCACCCTCCCCACCCTTTGTGTGCCGTATCGTCCTCCTCCAAAGACCTCAAACAGCCTGGGATTGATCTGTACCAGCCCTCCAGAGACCCTCTGCCAACGCGCTGCTTTAAAAAAGGAACAATGTATTGCCTACAGTGGCTACTTCCGGTGTTGCTCATCCCCAAGCCGCTGAACCCAGCGCTGTGGTTCAACCACTCCATGTTCATGGGCTTCTACCTGCTCAGCTTCTTGCTGGAGAGGAAGCCCTGCACCATCTGTGCCTTGGTCTTCCTGGCCGCCCTCTTCCTCATCTGCTACAGCTGCTGGGGCAACTGCTTCCTCTACCACTGCCAGGACGCCACACTTCCAGACGCTGCCCACGACCCGGCTATTATCGGGACCTAGGAGAGAAAGGGAGGGGGGGGATTAGATATTGGGAAGGGGGAATGGGGATGCATAGGGTGATGAGGCATTGCTGGAGAATGATACTGCCATACTAAAGATGGGAAAGGCTACACTTTGGGGGTGGGAGAGCGGTGTAGAGGGGGGGATGAAGGACTGCTGGAGGAGGATACAAATCTAGAGAGCGCTCGGCCCAAGGAAAAGAGCCACTGTTTTGCCATGCTGTAAGACTTGAATTTGAAGTGGTAGTAGGGGGAAGCGAAGTCCGAGGAGACACTTTTATCGAACAGGAAAGGGGGGGGCCATCCAAACTTGAAATGCTAAGGAAGGATGCCTGAGAACTCGAGACAAGTGAAATTTCACCTTCTGCAACTTTGTTTTCCAGCATTTGAAAGAAAATTAGGCAATATATCCACCACATATGACGTCTACCTAGAGGGACCTGTGTTTCAGTATTCTGGTTTCTTTCTAGCACTCTGGCTTGATAACGTCAAACTTTGTTCAAGAGAGAGGTCACTTTCTCCAAAAACCTTCTAAATCATCTTTTCAGAATGACAACACTCTCCACCTCAAACTGCCAAAAGTAACGCAATCCTGCTGAAAGCTCCAGGCGGAGTTTGTGTTCCCAGATCCACTGGCAGCCACGCTTGCATCTAATCCCATACTGTTGTGGTTGGTGACAAGCCTTATACGCCAGGTAGTGTTAAGAAATACTTGTCTTGATATGTTTTCTCCCAAGCTCTAGAGAAAGGAGGGGCAACATGTGTTTTACAGTCCAACCTGACCAAACTGTCGCCACTTTGGCTCTGCACACGTACCGCTATCCTCAGCAAGGACAGCACACACACACTGGACAATCAATACCTATGCTGTGAATTCCTTTCTTTGCCACATCTCCACACACACACGCATATCAGAAGGTGTAATGATGCTGAGAAACTGTCCCGTTATTACCCACTGTGTTCTGCTACTACCCCTCTTTGTCTTCCTAGCTCCTCTTCCTCCTCTCGCCTCAAAATAAATTGATTTTGTTTTTCTTGTGCATGGGTAGCTGTTATTTTTACACACATTTTAATTAATTAAAAAAATGCTGAAAGTTTCCAAAGAGTAAATTAATTTGGATGTGTGGGGAGTGTCTGTAGGGTGTATGGAAGAAAATTTGTGTTATGTGCGACAGGTGTGTATATTGTTTGTGTGTGATTAAGAAATTAAGTTGATTTGCATAAAAAACTGATGATACACAAGGTTACATAACAGTGAATTGCTACTGTGGTAAGTTTATTGGTAATCCAAAGGGTGACTGGCATGTTTCCTTGTGTGTCACTGCCATAAGTGTTGTGTTTAACTATGAGACACAGGCTTGTGTGTGTGTGTGTCCTGTCTCAGTGCTGACATCCTCACTGCTACGTTATTGCTTTGGTTTTAATTTAAATAAAGTTTTTCCCCTCAACGTCAAACTGTCTAACTCAGTAATATACCAACATAAAGCATGTTCTTTTTGGAAACACATTTTTCTGTTTTGTCTATGATTCTTTTTTATTTTTATTCTACAGTACATCATTACTTTTGGTTATGCCGAAAATAGTTCTGACAATGACACCCTATGTGTATTATGCATTAGCTACATTAGAAAATAAGGCTTTTCTAAAAGTATCCTGTCTATCATTTTCACCCCTTTACACATTTGATTACTGAATATTGGCTTCTTAATATCTCAGTAGATGATGGCCCAGAGGAAGCCCCTCCTATACTGTTCACTTAGCTGCAATAAGGAACTTGAGTTATTACATACTGTCATTTTATGACAGCTATGGTTTCTGGAGAAAGGTATTTAAAAGTCTAAAGCATCAAATCCAGTGTCTTCTAAAACCCCATTTAGATGGTATTTAAAAGTCTAATTAACGAGTATATTATCTGTTGCCCGCTGTATTGTCAGTTACTGTATATGTAATATGTCGTGTATGTAAAGTAGTTTCAGTGTGGCTGGTCTCAGTGGGCTCCAGTGGACCTGATGAGACACGCTGCTGCTCCAGCAGCAGGACGCTCCTCGCCGTGGGCTCACGCTGAAACACCAACATTTAGCTTCACACTAGGTTTAAAAGAACTGGGAGGAATTTTTGAGGGTCACTTTTTTGCACAATTACAACAATATTTGTCAACTTAGAGATATTTAAAATAGTTACATCCAACTATTAAATGTTACACATAAGTGTTAAATCTAAATGTTTCGGGTGAAACTAAATATTTAACTAATATGCAAATTCAAAATGCCAAAGTACCAAAATAAAAGCTTGAGGAGGTCCGAGTGTGTTTATAGTGTCAAATGCTGAATAAAAACCATCTCATCCGGGAAATGGACTCTTGGACATGGATTATCATAAAATAATAAACACATTTGGAGAAACTGTATTGGAAGAGTACTCTGAGGTTTTAGTGTTAGTTTTATGAAGGGGGGGGGGGGGGCTCACTTTGACTGGTCTGTCATGTTCGCTTGCATTAAGGTCAGCAAGCGCCTATCCCCCCCTCTTCAAATACAGTTTCTCCAAATGTGTTTATTATTTTAGGTAGTTATCAGGATAATCCATGTCCAAGAGTCCATTTCCCCGGATGAGATGGTTTTATTTGTTATTTGCCACTGTAAACACACACTGACCTCCTCAAGCTTTTATTTTGGTACTTCTGGTTAACGGCATTGTGAATTTGCATATTAGTTACATATTAAGTTTCACCCGAAAGGAAAAATGATTTAACATTTAGCTTTAAATTGAAGATTTTCAGATATTTTTTCAGTTTATTGGTAATGTTTGAGAAATGCCAAACTAAAATGGTGCACATACCTGCTAATAGTTAGCATTTAGCTCAAAGCACCAACCAGCGACTTTGCAAACAATCCTGGGTGTAAACTCTCATTTTAGACATCCTGCTTTTGTAACAGCTGCTAGGAATCTGCTGAACAGACGTACTGTACTGCTCTGTTTATGTAACCAACACCTTATGTCTGGGAGGTTTTACCGCATCAAATTCCAAATTGTAACATAGTAAAAAAAAAAAAACATATAAAACACGACTTTAAAATGTTTTTTCTGTGATTGTCTATTCCAGTATTGTCTCCTTGGGTCCTGGTCCCAGTTAAAAGACCGAGCTGGTTCTTGTATATGAATCTGTTTTTGGGCCTTATCTGCATCTGATTATCTCAGAAACAAAACAGAGAACAGACCGTGCCCTCCTGTGCTGATCTTCATTAGAAGCATTCGTTTTGAGTTTGGGATTTGGACAAAAGTTTCTCAACATGGGAGCTCTGCTGTGCTGGGGATTTTTAAGGTTTTTCTATCTTAGAATATTGTCAGCTCTGTGACAATCCAGCACAGGGCAGATTGTGCAAGACAGGTAGTCGAGCATAGAAACCAATAAAACATCTGTTTAATTTTCAAAATTACATACACTGCAGATCATATCTCTCTGCACCACACCTTGAAAACGTCCTAATGGACGGAGACAGGCCGAGGTCAACAGGTCAGAGGTTTTGTGCTTCTGATTATAGAAACTACATCCTGTTGTATTGCGTGATCATGCGTGAATTTGCGAGATCTCGTGGGTCCTCGTGACTTCAGCTGTCAGTCCTGGCCGCAACAAATCCGGACCTGGTGGGTGTTGAAGGACGGTGGAGCGCGGAGCCGCCATGCAGTAGGTGGAAATCCAGGGTTACACAACTTTTGAACTTACACGTAACAATGTTCCTGTTTTTGCTCCGTGCGGAGCATAGCACCACCCAAGACGATTCCACTTGGTTTTAAGAAATGCCAATGAACCAGAACACGTTTTTCTCCCATCACGGAATCCTGTGTGGACTAGCCAGACCTTCCTGTACAGCGCTGTGGAGGAAGGTCAGGCAAAACGAGACTCATTATACCCCCAAATCTCCCTGAACATGGTGCAGAGTTGACCTACATTGAGCTTTCAAGAAAATCCTCATTTGACTCCAGAACGTTCTGTCATGCACACAGAGAAGCAGACCAACGTGATGTTCCCATGCCATTTTACTGACCTCACAAACATTCTTTCAGTTTCCCAGTCAGAGGTCCCAGGTCAGTTTGACCACAGCCAGACGTGTTCTAGGGACAGTGAACGCATCCTCCGGTCAGGGCCAGCAGAGGGCAGCCCCCGCCCGTGTTCCGGGGCTGAGGAACCCAGGCTGGGGCCAGACCCACTCCCATTGTTGCCTTCAGCCAACACATACCCCACTGATCACCTTGTTGTTTGCCGATATTATCTCTTCCTGTACATTTTCTAAACAGAATATTAAAACAATCTCACCTTTTGGTTGATTGTAAAATTTCCAAAAGATTTTGGACAGATTTGGAGTCTTACTTTTGTGAACCTGCTCCTTTTACCTAAAGATATCATACACTACTGCAATAATCCAGATAACCATGCTCCTGAGTATCTAATTAATCATGCAAAATTCTTTATTCACAAGCAAAAATGTTTTAACTCATCTCCTAATTTTCTACCTTTTCTTTATAGAATTTAAATCTCTATTGAAGTCACTTAAAACGTTGCATAACAAGAAAGTATTATTTCATCTTTCTGTCAAAAGGACAGAAAAGGGCGTTTCAGCCACATGCACGATAATGGACAACTACTTTAACAAGCAAATAAGCAGAAATGCCAAGAAGTTGCTTCTTAAATATGAAAATTTGTTTTTTGTCTGTTTTCTATCATTTTTTTTTTAATAAAAGTTATCTCATTAAAGTATCAAAGAAAACCAGACACTGAAGACATTTGATAGACAAAACAAGTCCATTAATTGAAAACAGATTAATTGATAATGAATAACAGTCAGGGCGTTTTCACACCTGTAGTCTGTTGATGAGATCATAAACACAGGAGGAAGGGGTTGTGGTGACCAGAGCAGGTTTCTAGCATCTCCACGGTCAAACCAGTTCATTTCATTTAAATAATCCGACATAACTGGCTACTGGGTCTGCTCTGCTCATGTGTGCCGTTCGGGACCGGATCACCTTCTTACGGACTCCAGTGCGATCCAAGCGAACTAAACGAGGCAGGTGTGAAAGCGCCCTTAGCTGCAGATCTAGTAAAATTAGTTTTGAATTAAATCTCAGAATTTTAACAAGGATCCACCCCAAGCAAAAAAACCAAAATTATTTTTAACTGCTATTTTCTGCTGATTTTCATTCAGGATCACGTTAAACTGTAAATTAAAAATAAATTTGCGGATTTTCCTTTGGGTAAGTAAGTAAAATGTATTTATATAGTACTTTTCACAGGTAAAACAATCACAGTGCTTTACATTAAACATACAATATGATACAAATTGCAACATTACATCATGACTTTGCGTAAACCTCCACGCCCACTTTCTCAAGCCAAGTGTTATCTGTACACATGTTGAGTTATCCGTGTGAATGTCTACGCTCGACACTGATTTGTGTGTGTGTGTAAATGGCGGGCGTAACGTACAAATGGCGCTAATGGCGAAGTCACACCGCGTGGCGTGTAGAAGAAAGTGACGGTTGTTGTTTAGGAAAACAGCAACGGGGTTGGATTCACCAAAATAACGACGGTAGAGGAGGACGGGGTTGGGTTTAGGGAAAGACTAATCATGTCCTGTGTTTACCCATCCATCCCCCCCACCCAGCACCCCCACCCAGCACCCTACGCAGACGTTCATCCTGTCGCACTACTCGCTACTTCACACTCAATCACAGCTTAATGTAGTTCAATGGAGGCCAAATGGCGTTGATATACACGCTCAAAAGCCAGTATGCGTCTTGATAACACGCCAGTAATGGCATACAAATTGGCGTCATACATACATACGCCATTTCATAAGATCAGTCTGCAAATTGCATGTTCCCTGTTCACAAGCCATCTACAATTTATGCAATAAATCATCATGAATCATGCATCAGCTAAGCATGTTTTGCATCCTGATTAAAAAGGTTCGCTATTCTTAATCAAGCAGTTATAAGACTGGGTGGACGGTCTATGGTTTTTGGCCACGTGGCCTGAGTGCGTAGTCTCAGGATTGTCGCCTTCTTCAGGATAAATCAATGCACACAAACACTGTATGTGTCTCAAATGGCAACACATCAGCCCGTAACATCCAGGGGCTGCACTCAGATCCTCTACAAAGCAAGAAACTCTCTGACAAATTTTGTCAATTTTGCCACTGTAGAACAGATTTAGTAGAGCAGATAGATGCTGTTTGGCTTCCTCCCAGAGCCGTTTGTACTATAATCCTCTGGCGTCCCTGAATGGCACACAGCTCCTGCTTGTAAAAAGATTTCAGCAGCTATTTCATGTTCCTCCTACTAAGCATGCAAGCGCTGATGAAAGTAAGGAAAGTAAGTAGAATTTAGTAAAAAAAAAGGAAACCACTACATAGGTAGATTTGTAGACTTTTGTGACTCTCACAGGCGAGACAGGCCCCGTTCAGGGCTGCCTTCAGGGATTTGTTTGGGCCCTCATAAGTTGACATGATGTTTTGGATATTTGCTCATTATGTCTCTAAATCACACACTTGTGACATTATATGAAATAATAATACATTTCTCCTTGATTTTCTAATAAAACAACCATGTAGAGCTTATTGAAAGTAAGTCCCAACACAGGACAAGCAGGGAGGATTTGACATTTACACACAAGGCATCTCAGCAGGAACCAAATGCCTTCTTCTTCATACAAAACTGCATATTTCAACAAAATAAATTCACGTCTCCAGTAAAGTCACTTCTTTGGTCACAGGATGAAGCAAACTGGAGCAAAACCTTCAGTGAGTGAGCGATCCATCCAGAGAAGACTCCACCATCTTCAGATCTCCCTCAGCACTCCCCTTCCCTTTGGTATTGGTCATGAAGGTACCATAGAAGTAGGATTCCTCATCCTGGCACCCCCCCTCAGGGCGGGCTCATAAACTTTATCCAACTCAGACACACACTTTGTTTAAATTTAGTCTCTCACCCTGACAGTCAGGATCAATAAGACTTTTTATGTCCGATCCCATAAAAAAAAAGACCTATTTTATGTCCAACGTGTTTCCTATAGAAAGGTAATCTCAGTCTCTTGGTTCTGGTAAGCCTCCTCCTGCATCTCGGCGTACAGCTGGTCCATCCTCTGGAAGGCCAGGTACCCTTTTTTACCTGCAGATGGACAGGTAGAAATAAAAATAAAAAATATCGTGAAATAAAAATACAAATGAATGAACTACTGAAAGGAAAAATAACGAATGCTTGTACCAAAAGAGAGGACAGTTTCTCTGGCAGCGCTGCAAAGATCTTCATCTGCTGATCTCCACAAATCTGCTACGTGGTCCACACTCTCTGTCGCCTGGCAAACACACACACACACACACACACACACACACACACACACACACA
>NC_045736.1:33008880-33018922 GCF_008692095.1 Etheostoma spectabile | reverse complement strand
CACACACACACACACACACACACACACACACACACACACACACATATTGCTGTAAATTTAAATTAAATTTTGCTTAGAGTTTGTGTCATTTGTGTTGCTCACCTTGAGGCATTTAAGAGCCAGACAAGAGCCTCGTTGGATCTGAACGTCGGTGCTTTTCAAACTCTCTGTGTAGTAGAGTACCGCCTGGAGGAGAAGATTAACACACAGGGAAATAAGTTGGAAATTATTGGATTTATTGGAGTAGTTATCTCTTTGCTTTTCTTGTCACAATGGGAACCAAGAGAGGGAAGCTGTTATTTTCTTAGACATAACAAAACCAAGAGTCTATAGCCACATCTCCTGCCACTTTCCTCGGGCAGGGCCAGGTTTTTTAATTTTATTTTTATGTTCTTCATTCGGATCCATTTGCAATCCATTCCATTCTGAATAAACAAACAACTCAGTTGACAGGCTTCGTCCTTGTTGCATTATTCATTAAGATAATTCTAAACAGATTTCTGTAGTTCTAACAACTCAGAATTGTAGTTGATAAGATCAGTTATAACGGTCCACGTATTAAATTGACAGGTTTAAATTGGACTCGGGCTCATAGTTAATTAATGTGTTGGGCCGGGCAGGGACACAGCGTGCACGTGCTCGGGTAGAGTCGGGCTGGATGTGTTTGGGCCTGATCTAAGCTTTGGGCTGTCCTGAGGCCCAGCAGTGCTTTGAGCTAACATGCTGATGTGTATGAGCTATAATGTCCCATCTCATTTCGTCAGTGGAGCTGTTACAGAACTATTTGGGTGCAAACATTTACTCGCCATGTGGCCTATAGCCCTCTGAAGTTAACCCGCTGCCAGGGAAGGTTTGCTGTACCTTGCTCCTGAAAGCCTTGCAGCCTGCAGCTCTGCAGAGACAGCTGGCAGCAGCTTTGCAGACTTTGTGGTTGGAGTCGAGCTGCAGGGCGGCGAGGGTCTGCAGCGTGCATCTCAGCGGGAGGAGCTCCACCATGCTCCGCCCCCTCAACTTATTTAAAGCCCGCCTCCTTTTGGGGCTCCTCAGGGCGGACAGGATGTACTCTGAAACACATTAGTGACCATAATGAATGAATTACAAATCACAAAGTCTGTTTCACAGCTGGATTGGAGCTTTCAATGAAGGCACGCAATATTTTTTTAACCAGGTGAATTTTGCCCAGTTTCAAATTTCCAATTTGTTTTGAGCACTGTTGCTCAAATGTGCTCCAACGCTGAGGTTCAAACTTCATTCTTGATGTGGGAAACAGGTCAAGGGTTAGGAACTGCATGGTACCTTTTTACTTTTGTGACTTTTTTTCTAAGTACGTTTAGGAATATCCATTTTATATCGAATCAAACACGTCAGAACATGCTTGTTTTAAGTTGTATTTAACAACTAAAAATCCTCACAGAGGCAATTGCAATAAAATAAATAATAAGGAGAAACTGTTACTCTGACTTAATACTCCTACACACTTATCTTACCAAGGAAGAATTCTGTATTAACAGCTTTTATTCTTTTTTTATGCACTAGGACTTAATCATCATGACATTTTTTTACTTCCCAGAAAAGCAAATTAATTAAGATCATCTAATCATTTTTTATCTTACCAGGGCTGTAAACTCCCCCTGCCTGGGGTGTCAAGTGACTCAAAACAAATGCCAAGATTCATTTCACACGTTATTTGTTCCAAATTGAATTAAGCACAAAAACACACAGCAGACATACAGTACATATTGATATATAGACAGTGTGGTAAAGACACATACTGTAGGTGGAGGGAAGAGAGGAAGAGAAGAAGGAAGTGTTTTTGTGTGTTCATGTCTGATGAAAGATGATGTGATTGAAACATTATTGATCCTTTAAGGAGAGTGGGCACGCACACGCACACGCACACACACCCACAACACACACACACACACACACACACCACACACACACACACACACACACACACACACACACACACGGCCAGTTTGTTTGGTGTGACCGTTTTGGCAGTAATGTTAACAGATGGTCCAGATGTCGTGAGCCAGCTGGAATTTCTGGAACGTTCTCAAGCTTTCTAGTAGAACTATAAAGGCATACCACCATTCTTTGAATACATAACAGATACCAGCAGGACACACACACACAGACACACACACACACATGTCAAGACAAACTTTGGAGACACCTGCCGCTACTCAGTTCAGCAGTTGCATGACATGAGCATTGCATGAGTCTTGGATATATTTATATTTATACGCGTGTCTTAGTAATATATCACTTGACATGTGTTTTTGTATGCATTGATTACATTCAGGGCTTGACATTAACTGTTCTCACTATTGTTTTGTTTCCAAAGCTAGCCACACAGCATTTTCACTAGCCACCATTTTGTGGGAAATTCCATTATCAGTTTTATTTACCTGGAGTGTGGTCTAGACCTGGTCTATCTGTAAAGTGTCTTGAGATAACGCTTTTTTTGAATTGATACTATAAATAAAATTGAATTGAAGTGAAATTGACTACTTGTCAAACATTTTTTCTGCCACAAACGCAACCCTTGCCTCAGCTGAACCCGCCATATAGCGCCGCGGTTTTCAGCTGGTCTGGGGTGCAGGATCAGTTGACTGCCGGGGCAGATGGATCACGCCGTGGGCTGCACAGTGGACCATAGTGGGCCTGTGTAGGCCGGTGCCACAGCAGCACATTCTAGCAATCAGGGTTAAAATAACGTGTTTCTCCTCTGCTGTGTTACCTAGGACATTGTCAGCTCTGTTTCTCAGCGTTAAGCTGCTATGTGAGAGACGCAGTTGCGCCGGTGTTTAGGGGTACGTACTGTACCTACCCACCACCGGAGGGGGCGGGACTTGGTAAGAAGTACAGTACTCATGTCAACAAAAACGCACACTCGTACACATGAGCTCACATGTACTGAGTACAGGCACTTCTGCCTGTACTCAGTACATGTGAGCTCTGGCCCATTTCCACCACTGTGTATACCAATGAGCACCATGTCTAGTCATGTCTATTGTCTTGTTTTCATTTCATAGTAAGTTTTTTCTACCAAAGAAATAGTCCCAATGAAATGAAGAACTGTATGACGGTTTAAAACAGTTTCTTCGGATCTATATGTAGAAAGATATGTACCTTCTTTGGACAGGCGTGAGATGTGTTCTCCCAGCTCCGGGATGCTCCAGCGATTCAAATACACCGACAGCTGGAAGAGGGTGACTCTCTCTGGGCTACAGACGGGCCGGAGGCTGGGCACCATCCGACAGGCCGTCTGGACCTGCTGCAGGAGCTGAGAAAACACTGCAGAGGAGGGAGAGGGAGTGTTTCAGCGTTGTCAGCAAGTCAGAACACTGAGATTGAGGAGTCAGTGGCAGGAGCCAACATCTGTTACTGCCACTGGCTTTAGTAGTTCCAATTTCTGTTTTCCTGTCTCGGCAGACGGGAGACTCTTAAAACATTAGCAAAACTCTACAGCAAAGCCTGTCGTGAAATAAGCATATGTGTAGGGAAGGGGGTATGAAGTGTGTATTTGGTACTGTACCTTTTTCTGACTGGCCGGGCTGCTTGGCCTTCACCTTGTGGGTGTAACGTTTCTTTAACGCCCGAGAGAAACTGTCAGAGAGGCAACAGAAAGGAGAGCTGCTGTCCTTCATACACTCCTCCCAGAACAACAGAAGATCCCTCTTTCTCTGGGCCTTGGGGAGGACTGAAGATGAAGAGAGGACGAAGAGGAGAAGGAAAATGTTACGTTGACCTTTATTTACCCATGCATGAGAACCAGAACAACAGCCCAACACATACAGAACATGAAGTGTACATCAAAGGTGTGGGTTGAGGTTTTACCCAAATAGAGCTCAACAGTGTGGCCCCATTCATTTTTTTGAGGATTTTGATTATTATCCATAATGCGTAAACTACCCAAAGTAGACTTATTACGCGCTGTAAGATTGTGAAAGGAAGGTTTTCTGCTCCTGTAGAAGCCACAAGTCCATATGAAATCAACCTTGTTTTAAGAAAAACGTGTTTTATTCACAATCTTATGGAGAAATACCACACTACCCATAATAATAAGTGTTACAGCTATGTCTCTGATTGGTGGAGCTCGCTGTTACCACGGAAATGTTTGCAGCTAGTGAGCTGCTGCCATTGAAGCCTATGATCGTTTTTGTGCACAGGCTTTTGCCTTTTTTCATTTTTAAAACTGTTCTTTTGTGCCAAATGTTTATGGTCGAGATTCATGTGGTAGCTGGTGGGCTCGGTTCCATCCAGGCTTCAAATTTCACTGGACGGGGAAATCCCTTCTGGAACTAGAGACGTTCTAAAAGTGGGCTGTCACTGCTGAGCTCTACAAGCTGTAGTAAATTACATTATGCTTAATTATGAGTTAATTGTACACAGTGTCATTCTCTAAAAGACAGACAGATCTTCCACTAACTGTCTCTAGCAGATATGCTGTCGTTCCTTTCTAGCAGCAGACAGCTGATTCTGTCAAGGACTTCAGCTTGGAGAGCCATTTCCTCCAGCAGGTCCCTCCTCGATGGGCTGAACTCGGTCGTTCCTATCATCTGAGGAAACACGTGTTTGTTGGTTCAACAAGAACTGAGGAGCAGCAAGATTAATGTGGACATAGCTCATATAAACATACTGTACCTGGAGCAGGATGCAACATATATCCAGGTGAGTCTCAAGAGCCTGGTCTACACCCCAATTCCCAGAAGTCAGAGGGGTTATGACCAACTCTTCCTCCGAAGTTGATTGGCTGTTCTGGGAGAGGAGGCCGAGACTCTTAAGAGTGCTCTGCTGAAAAGAACTGATGCTGATGGATGAAGACAAAAACGAGAGGTGAGTTTCACATTAAATCACTGTGTGGTGATTAGGGCCGGGCAATATATAATATATATATATATATATATATGTATATATATATATGATATCGACATACAGTGTGAGACTAGATATCTTCAATTTTGGATATCGTATTATGGCCTAAGTCTTACTGGTTTTACAGGCTGCATTACAGTACTGTACTTAACACACTAACTACGGTTCTATTATTTGCCCTTACCCACTTAGTTATTACAGTATATCCACATCGCTGATAATTATGTACCTGAAATCTCATTGTGAAAATATGTTGTTAAAGTACCAATAGTCAATGTCGAGAGATCTGGTCAAGAATACCATGATATTTGATTTTCTCCATATGGCCCAGCCCTAGTAAAGATTCTTTTATTCTGTCTATCTTTTAACTCACCCACTGTCTTTGAGTCTCAGGCTGCCCAAACAGGAAGTGTCATCATCTGCAATGAAGTCGTGAGAAAGGAAGTCAAAGCTGCCCAGGACTTCCTCTACAGCCAGAGTCTCCTCTGATGATGAGCTTCTCAGCAGGGAAAGGTCGTTCTGTGAGTGAACACATGGCCACATTTACATGGAGATGAATGGCAAAAGGATCACACACAGTGTGTTTGTATATGTGTAGGAATGCACATGGCTACCTTCAGTATGGTTCCCAGGTGCAGTATTTGGTGGTCCAGGGCTCTCAGCTCCTTCTCAGAGCAGCTCTGGTTCTGTAGGGTCTTCTCCAGCTCTGCAATCAGGGCTCCCAGCCTGATGGCCTGGGCCCTGCGCTGGGCACTGCCCACCCCAGGCCTCCCTGGGGTCAGAGCAGCAGTGGCAGGTGAGGAAGGGGTTGAATCTTGAGGCTGAGTAGGGGGTGCGGGTGAGGCCGGGGCAGAATAGGACTGACACTCTGGGGAGTCCTGGAACCAACATGGGAAAAATTTGGAAGTTTAAATGGAATCCAGATAGTAGAAATACCCTAAAAATGCAAGACCATTGGACATTGTGGTATCTAATGGTATGTCATTAACAGATACAAAGCCAAATAAGTGAAAGTGGTCACAACGTAGGCCACCAAGACACCTCTACACTAATGTGAATGCACCACAAAAAACTAGAGCTAGGCTACTTGTGCATTTGTTTGATGACATGTTTTGATGGCGAACATTGACGCTTCTAACAGATTATTGTTTATATGTCACATAAACTTAAAAAGGGCAAATACACCGCTGTAGATGTTAGTTCACACACTCAATATTATTTTCAAGGTGATTCGCTGTGTGGAACCCTACCGTTAGACACGTCATCCTCCCCAGCTCCACCCTTTTGTCCAAATGTGGTCAATTCTGGCACCAAAATGCAAACTGGCTTCAAAACTGCAGTCCACTAATGCTACGTGGGGACGCCACTGACGCTACGTCCATTATTTTTACAGTCTATGTATCATCCTGGCAGCATATGGGATGAATTTGCTGCTTTTCTGAAAGGTTAAAGGGCATCAAGACAGCACCCGACAAGACAGCACCCGACAAGACAGCACCCGAGAGTGGGCTTAGAAACATAGAAATCAGTGGTGCAGCTGGTTTGTTGCCCTCTGTTGTCAGTGACACTTTCTTGAGCTATTTTTATTTGCAGCAGGGTTTTAATGCAGCTTTGATTTCAGCTAAATGTTTGTGCAGGTGTGTCTCTACCTGCACGCCGCCGGCGTCCGGTCCAGGCGCTGCACTGTGTGCTCCAGGGTCAGCTTCTCCAGCTGGGTTCTTTCTCAGGATGTCAGGAGTGCTGAACATTGAAGAAAGATCATCTTTATTCATTTGAAGTATCATAATAAAGTAATTATTATTGTTAGACGGTTTAGCATGAGGATCAGGGCCACAAGGAATCTACACACGCAGATGTGCAGGTCAGCAACCAAACCTCTGCTCTGGAGCTCACCCCCACCTCTGCAGCCCCAGCAGGGAACTTGGTTTCCTCTCTGCTGGTGTAGAGCGAGTGTCTAACCCACTTCCCCACTCCTCCTCTCCGTCCTTGTCATCCATCCTCTCCGTCCTCTCCCTCTCCTCTGTAGACATCTCCGGGGACCCTTCCCCCCCGAGGGACAGCTGAGACTGGCTTCCTCCCAGACTGGTGCCCTGACTGTGGCAGGACGGGTAGCTGTGAGTTCGTGTCAGACTGTGCAGGAATACATTTTCATATGAAGTATAAAAAACAGATACATCTGTGGTAACATCTTTCTAATAAAGGTATGTTTGAAACCTTGTTATACCACAGTATTTTAGTTATTTTTGATCTTTTCAACAGTGGAGAATCGGGACTCTCCATGAGGTCCTAAGATGATTGAAGGGATGGGAGAGAACAATCTTTCTTTTTTTTTGTCTTTTGAAATACTGGATATTTTCACCTCTTCAGGCCTCTAAAGAATTAAATATGACTACTGTCCACAATAGACCAAGGCAAACTGTTTAGGAAGTTCTGCTTTAAAGGATGAGGCTATTAAATCATTATCTAAATATTATTCCGGTCAAATCCCATGAAAACAACAATTAATTCAGTACTAATCAGAATTGTCTCTGTAGCCACTGTCTACTGCCTCCTTGTGATTGAAACCATTAGCATCCAATAACACAAGCGTTATCTTTGAATGCTCCATACCTGTAGGGGCGTAGAGGACTGTGGTCTGAGGGGATGGCGGTGTGGGACGGGTTGTACAGGTAGCTGAGCAGAGACACGCCTCCTCTGGTGTGTCGACTTTTAGACACCAGGGACGGGAGCGAGCCCTCTGGGTCCTGCAGCTCACGCATCATCGACTGCAGAGGACAGAAGGAAATCCATATAGACATCACGCTTTTAACTTTAAAGCCACACAGGGATCATGAAATATTTTCAAAAGTTCGTTCTAGATGGAAAGAGTCAGGGAAGGACTTGTCTGTGTACTCACTATGAAGTATTTCTCTGTGAAGGAGGGGGTGCTCGGTGCCGTCCAGCTGTAAACTGAGCTCTTCCTGCTGGACACCGACTGCCTGCTGACAGACAGCGGCCTCATCTTCTCCGCGCTGTCAAACGGACTGCAGGTGTAAACACACACAAACACACAAAATCTAGAAATGTACATTATGCACACATATGCTGAATATCACAGCATTTCATCCACTTGACAATAAGCCAGCAAATCTAACTGCTCTTTAATATGTATTTCCAGACTTTTCTGATGTTTTGATGCGTTTCCAGACGTGATAAACGTCAGGGTCTACTCCTCTGCCTTTCTTGACTTTGTGGTAACTCTCACCGTATGGTGTGTGCATACCGTTTATGTAAAAAAACTGAAAATTCATGAAACGTTTTAGTCACAGTCCCTTTAAATGCATCGCTTATGTGCTTTCATGGATACATACGCCCTTGAGCTCACTGCAGTCATTTTCTATCAGGTTTTCCTCCAATAGTGTGTGTAAATTGTCGTTTTGATCCTTTGGGAGCGTTCACTACACAGATGTCAGAGCACACCATCCTGTGACACACCTGGGGCTCTCCAGCCGCGTCTCGTGTTTTCGTCCCCTGACTGTTAGATGTCAGCTTCCCTCATCAGTCTGAGATTTGAACCAACACATTTCCATCTTCTTTAGCTGCTTTGTAATAACATTTGTATTACATTTTATCATGTTGGTTCGAAGAGCTTTATGTGTAGCAGAAACACTGATTGCAATCACTCCGCTGTGACTCATTTAGGGGCTTGACGTGTGTGTGTGTGTATGTGTGTGTGTGTCACAGCAGTGTTTTGTGAGGCTGAGTTTGCCAGCATTGTGCGTGTCTGGGTGATTCCACATCTCTCTAAGAGAGAATCCATGAAATGTCCTCCACCTGGCTTCTCTAAACCCTGAAATGGGATCTGTCATGGTGCAAGGGCACAGCGGAGTGTGTTTGTGTGCGTGTGTGTGTGTGTGTGTGTGTGCGTATGACGTACACTCTGTATTACATGAGCTGCACAGGGACAGCTGGCTCAGGTTAGAGGCGAGGAAACAGGGAAAGAAGAAGAAAACAACAACAGCAGATTCAGCAGGAAGGCAAAATGTGACTCTATAATAATAATAAAACACACCATTTCTTGTTGTTTACATCACGCTGTTTGTTGCTTGGTCTTGTTTTGCTGCTGTGAACATTTGATAAAGTAACAGTAAAAGAAAAGAAGAGGGAGAGGAAGTGAAAGTTGTCACCACCAAAAGCTAAAAGCAAGGTCCAGGACTGGGGAAGGTCGTCATGATCCCACGGGGGTCTGAACAAGTTCCATAAACCCGCATTCTATGTCATTTCCAGCAGAGGGAGACTCCACTGACTCTATAAAGAAATCTGTTTCTATAGAAGTCTGTGAGAAAATAATCCTACTTCTCACTTGATTAATTACCTCAGGACACATTTTCATAACGAGTTCATGGCCCTTAATGGCTAGTTGCAAGTCTTATTCAAAACAGCATGTTCATTTTTATATATTTTTTTTAACCAACATTTCTTTTTAGTGCTTTCACAACAAAACAGAGAAATACAAGGAAATGCAACTACATGTCTTGAGCAAACATGTCAAATGTCCACTGATATTTCTTAATCTTCAAATTATCTGGGTGTAGACCCAAGATAAACAACTGTGGGGCTAAGGGTATTTGAATCTGTAAAAGAGTTTGAATACATAGTTTTATATCTTGCCAGAATTTCTTTACATTGACAAATACAATGGGAAAAAATGTTTTTCCTTCTCATACTTAATACAGACATCAGGTATAGCACTGTTACATCTCTTATAGCGAGTGTTTTGTGCTTTAGACATGCCCCCTCCCACTTGGATTGCCTCTCCGCGCCTCCAGCCGTCCTACAGATGTTTCTGGACTTCCATCTACTTCCATCTGTAGATTTTGGATCTCAAACCCCTCCCTAAACAATTCACGTTCATTAATTTTTCTCTGGTAGACATTTTGGGGATGCATAATGTTTAAATTTTGGTGTGTTCTAACGAAATTTCTCAACTGTAGGTATTTAAAAAAATTATTAAGGGGTATGTTAAATTTATCAACCATTTCTCCAAATGTCATCAGCACCTTTAGAGAGTTAAAGGTCTCCTAGTTTTCCCAGCTCCTTAGCAGCCCAACATTTCATTGTTATTTTGGTGTGTTCTCACCACCATTGCCAGTGGTCCTATAGCTATAATGAACAGCAG
>NC_045736.1:33004418-33004950 GCF_008692095.1 Etheostoma spectabile | reverse complement strand
TGTGTGTGTGTACCTTTCATTTTGATGTGTAGCTCTCCAAGGAGGATTTCTAACTCTCCCTCCATAACTGACATGTCCTGCAGAGAGAGGGAGAGGTAAGAGTGAAATGTTAGATAAAGTAACCAGTTCTTATATTAATAACCGACCACTTTGACACTTTACACGTATTTTCTTTCCAAAGTGAGGTCACAGGTCAGGGCTGTTATAAATCTATATCTGGCAACACCTTTCTTTGGCTCTTTGATTGAAAGATAATGGGCTCGTTGGAGACGAACTGCTCCTCGCCTGTAAAGTGGACGAGAGCAGCCACAGCAGCCGGGGGACAGACAGACAGACAGACAGACCAATGCCAGATGAATGAGTCTTCAGTTGTCTGTTAATGACCCGTAGCATGCAGCTGCAAACAGGAGAACCACTGGGGGACCATCAGTGTCCCCCTCCCCCCCCAGATGGTTTGGTCTGGCAGCATTACGACCACCAGAGGCTGTGAGATGATGGATAAGTGGCAGCCACTTTTGACCTGAGGACATTT
>NC_045736.1:32987978-33004408 GCF_008692095.1 Etheostoma spectabile | reverse complement strand
CCCCCCCCCCCCCATCACGTCCCTCTGTGATCATTCAGGCCACAAGAATCTGTTCATCTTTCTTTTAACATTTCTTGGTGATGACATTTTCAGATTTTGCTGCTTCACCAAAATCCTTTCTAAAGCTTTTATATTATTTTATTTTCTGTGGATGAATAGTTTTTCATTCAGCTTCCATCATGCTGCATTGTTACACAAAAAATAAGTAGTTTCTGTGTGAATCAACAAAAAAAGTTAAAAACTTTTCCCAATCCAGTCCGGCGTCTGCCTGGATCGGTGTCTGCCACATGTGTTTGCTTTTGCATCCCGTTTTACAGCGGCTGCAGCCCAGTTCACACACTACTCCCGTCAGGCATCAGCGGCTGTTAGCTTGCATGCCAGAATGGGAAGTGAGGAGGGCGTTGTTCACTTTTTTTTTAAATGAGTAAAATGTTTGTCCGCAATTATTTTGACCAAATTCAACAGAAAACCCCCCATCCACAATTTAAATACAATACAAAACATCAGTGTTAAAACTGAAAGTGATACTGTTGTTAATGGGAAAGATTGAAAAAACTACAGATATATATGTGGCACCATATATCTTTTGTTGTATTTCTCTTGTTATGGACGGTCAGGTTGATTATTATGGTAAAGTAGCTTGCCTTACATATGGGAAGGTTTAATTTAATACACATGCTCTCTTTTCTAATCCTCTCAGTCATTCATTAAGGAGGATTCCCTCGCTCCCAGTAACGGCCTCAGTCCTGGTCAAAGCAGATAAAAGGAGACGATTTTGTAGACAATGTTTAGCTTTTAATTCATCCTGCCAAGGGCGTAGGTTTGGTTTAACATTGGGAGGGTGGGGGCACATTATAACTTTGGAAAAATGTAAGTCAAACACTTTATTTCCTGCACAATAAATAAATCCGTAAAATAACAGAAGAGGACGGGCAGCTCACTACCCGGACTTTGCCCCGTAAATAAAAAACGGAAAGTATGTGTGTTGCTACAGTTAAAATGCAGAACATGTTCTCTTTTTTGGCTTGTATGTAAAAAAAAGCCACTAACTAAACTCAACTATTTCAACACGGTGGGTTAGTTCTTATCATAAGGAGAATAGAGTGGAGGCGAGTCGAGCCGGTACCATGTAATGGAAAAACACCATTAATCTCCCAAAACCCACCTTTTTTGGAGGGGGAAAAATCTGCCTCTTCTGAAAATTGGGGGAGGGGGGGGGGGGGGGGGGGGGGGGGGGGAATCTGACCCTGAAATCTACGCCTTAGCATCCTTCATGGTATCTGTTACACATGTGCAACTTGAAAGGACCACAGAGGTCATTTCTGACACGAGGAAAATCTGACTTTACTGACTGTTTTATAACCTATAATAAGTTTGTATTGACTCATAAGTACTTTAAAATAGTATGCAACTTTACTATAGTTGCTAAACGTTGGTGAAATGCTGGAATTGGAATCCAACAGTAGGAGCTGTGTTTGAGGGTGCAGAAGAGGAAACAGGACGTTTTGACTTTGGGTCATTCATCACGCAGGCGGAGATGACATGTGTGACTGTGTTTAGTGTTTCAGCCGTCTGGGACCCCCGGTCTGCTGCACACCTGGTCGGAGCGGGGCGCAGCGCTGACAGTCATGGTCCACCCAAGGTGCAGTAGAAACACATCGCTGATGAAATAAATGGGATTTGTGAACATGAACTCTGAATACTGTCTACATCCAATCCAAATCCTCTGTAACTTAGAGACCCACTCTGTCTGTAGAGTGTCCTGAGATAACTTCTCTATGATTTGACACTATTAATCAAACTGACTGCAGGAGGTAACGCCTGGTCGGGCTGCAATTTGAAGCTGATTTTGAAAAAAGAAACTTAATGCCATGTTTTAGCCCGAGGAGTTTTGTTGTTTGAGGGGCATTGCCAAGTGTGATTCCCACCTTGATGCCAGATGCAGTTTGTTGCTTGTTCGTAATTCCTGCATAGTGTTCAGACCTGAACCCTACTAATAAGTCAAGTGTTTTGTTCGTATTACAGTTATCTTCATGGCTCAAAATTCACTTTGTACAAGCACTGCAGGAAAGACAAAAATAGGACCTTTAACTGCAGATATAATAAGTGTGATTACTGTAAACAGAGCAAATCTATTCTTTAGGGAACATATGAGACCTCCTCACATGAGGGCCCCAATGCATGGTCCAGATGTCTTGAGCCAGCTGGAATTTCTGGAACGTTCTCAAGCTTTCTAATAGAACTATAAAGGCATACCACCGTTCTTAGAATACACAACAGATATCAGCAGGACACACACACATACACCCCTCTCTCTCTGATCCGGGCAGTACCTGCAGGCTGTGTCTGTGGTTGCGACTGAGCTCCAGAAGGCTCTCCCTGGAGGCCCTGGTGGACGGGGACAGTGAGAAGGCTCTCTTCATGTTGACCACTCCCTGACACAACCTCCACTGGATACAGTACGTCTCGTACAGCTCCTCCACCTGCACAGACCAGGCATACACACACTGGCTTCAGAAACACAACCAATTACACATGGACTTCCTGTCTTTCCATAAAACTATCTGCTTGTGGGCTTAACTTTGCATGGACTGGGACTATTTTGTTGATTCTGTCTCTACCTGTCCACTAGATGTCCTGCCTTTGCTGTCCCGCCACCTGAACCTGAACACTTCCAGTCTGCACATTACTGCCTGCCTGCACCTTTTCCCTGCCCCATTCCTTTTTATGCCAGTAAGCTTTTATATATTCACTTTCTTTTCATTTGGTCATTTTCCTGCTGCCTCATACTGACCTGCCTGACACAAAGCTATTAAAAGTTCTCCATACCTTTTTAAATTGAAAAACCACAGCAATTTCCTAAAATATTTGTCGAGTTGTCGTATCCTTGGTGATCACTCGATCATGTTCACCTCAACCTGACAGCAAACCTAATCTAGAAAGATAAGCACATGTAAATGTGATGGACTTTCTTACCTTGCTGATTTGAAATTCTAATCTTCGTATGTGTCTCTCCAGTGCTCTGATCTCCTGTGAAAGCAATGCATGAAAGCTTAGTTTAAAAAAATGTATACCTTATATTGTTATATACTGTGTATTGAAAGCAGGTTTGGGTTTGTCGTTCTGGTGCAAAGATTACCTTCTCTAGATCATACAGAAAGGCCTGGAAACAGAGAAAATACATGTTTCTTATTACTTTTATAATAACGCCCTGAAAAACAACTCAGACCGTCCTCATACACATAGTGTGTTCTCCTCTCCTCACCAGTCTGGAGTTTCTCTTGGTCTCTCTCTGCTGGGAAGACAGGAAGTCCATATCTGCCTGGTGACCCTCCAGGTACTCCCTGCAGACCCCAACGTTAGTTCATTGACCATCATGCACACTGATCTACCATTATTATGCCCAACATGGCAATACTCTGAATTTAAAACAGGTCATTTAAACAGCATATTTCATCTGGATATTCTGAAATAATGCCTTTTTCTGACTTTTTTTCCGATTAAATTGTGGGATACGCCGGTATAATTTGGGTGTAAGAGGCACTCTTTGGACATGTATAAAGCGCATCTGTGTTTTTTACCACAGTTTGTGACAGTTTACGGCCTCTTACTGTCAGCTGTGGGTTGCTATGGTTATTGTACACAGACCAACCAGCAGGGCTGTGGTCCAGAGGTATGGTCAACCAAAAAGAACATTATGAAAGACTTATATCAACAGGTTTTTGGTTATGCACGCACAGTGTACTTTTACTTTTGATACTTTAAGTATATTTTCTGATTATACTTTTCTTTTTATGGAGTTTGAATGCAGGACTTTGACTTTTTAATTGAATTTACTTCTAGTATAAAAGCAGTATTAAAATACACCCAAAACCCTATTATTCTACTATTTTCTAGTAGTATACGTACTTGAGTCCTTTGCGTAGCGTCTGGAAGACCCTGTCGACCTGCTCCGGCTGCAGAGACCAGACAACTCCCCCCCCTCTGCTGGCAGACAGGTGCATTCTGGGAGATTTACCTCCTGTCATGGCTTTGGAGCGGAGAGAGTTACGAAAAGAGGTCGTCCTAAAAACAGAGAAGAGTGAGATGGGTCTCCGCTTAGATTGGCCAGTACTCAGAATCAAGCTCAGTTTTTTTCACATTCTGGATTTGCTTTCAGACTTTCAGAGTCATAACTGACTCCACAATAAATTCAACCATTATTAGTAATCACTGGTAGAAAGAGGGTTTCTCAACATGGCCAGCAGTTTTCCTAAGCTTCCATGTGTTCTTAGATTGAATGCTTTTGTTCACTTAAGCACCTGACCTCTGGCCTGATATCAGGCAGCATTATTAACTTGTTACACTCCGTTTCCATCTTCAGTCTGACATTGCCTCCAGTCTAACCGCTTTCCATTTCCAGGGAGGGAGGATTTTCCCTGACCAGAGACTAACGTATCCGCCTGAATCTAATGCCAGTCAACCGGATGCGTAGCCATGCCAACACACTGGTTTTGCCAGGGTTATGAAGAGTGGGGCGATGTCAGGCAATATTAAGACTATTAGATAATTTTTCAACTGATACAACCGCTGTTACATGTGATGAACAAGGTGGACTGGGCAGATTGGAAATCTCACCAACAGGGGGAACAATCTCAAAGCTGTAACATGACATGATGATGTAAGATTGACAAAGGTGAAGGAAGCTAGTCTGTTGGCCAATCATGATTTGTTTTGTCAAGCAAGTACTACAAATTAAACGTGAAAACATGTCCTAAGTTTTCCTCCCACTTTGGGGATTGGACTCTGCCATGGTTAGGGTTAGGTACAGGCACCAATGTGACTTGTTTCATGTTCGCCATCATGGTTAAAAGAAGCCATTGGCTGTTGTAAGAAAACAGGAAGTGAACAGTGGTCTCCCAACGTTTCGTTGACCCAACCGTCCACCACTACCCCCCCCCCCCCCCCCCCCCCCCCCCCCCCTCTCTTTGTGTCTCTATAACATCACCCTCATTCCTCTTATATCTTAGCTGAAATGACCGATGCTGTCTCTTTTCATATTGTACTTTAAAGCAGTGCTTCTCAGCCTTTTGCAGTGGCGACCCCCAATGTAATAAAGTTGGTGTTAAAAAAGTGTTCATCCATTTCTAGACAGGCTCTTTGGTGTGTTTGGGTCCGTACACACATATGTGCGGTGTTTTTTACTAGCCATATTTCTCACTCTGATTAGCAGACCTCTGTAATTATGGACTCGGCCATAAAAGTGCTTTCCTGCTGCGGGATATTTGTGTGTGTGTGCGTGTGTGTGTTGCGTTTATGTATTTTATTTATTGCCCGGGTCGTGTCCCCATCAAAGCTCTGCAATAAAGAATGATGAGAGACAATGTGGTGTCATGCTGTCAGAGCAGGACCACAGTGGAGACGCTAAGGAATGAACACTGTGTGTGTGTGTGTGTGTGTGTGTGTGTGTGTGTGTGTGTGTGTGTGTGTGTGTGTGGCATGTTTAGGATGGAAAAATCACAGGAAGTGCATTCCAGCGTTCTTTTTCTTGACATGACATTTCATTCTTTCTCTCTCTCTCGTGGGACTGACGGATTCTCTTCCTCCAGAAATAACATCTTGTAGTCTGTGGTGCGTTCACTGCCCATCAACGAAGAACAGGCTCGTCTGAGGGCGACGGGCTCTCCCTCCACACAACACGAGACCATTTATCTTCAATCACTTTAAATCTTAAGGAATTTTATTTTTCCTCCCTCATTTCGCTGAACTGTTACAAACATTTTATTTGTTGGTTTGTTCAGTTCATTTTTTCAATGTCAAGGTTTGAACTTGAATGAATTTAATCATTGGGACGGGACTGACCCCACTGACTAACATGGACTGGATTAAATACAGGAGTGACTGCCCCGAGACTCAGAGCAGACACTGCATTGGATGTTGAGCGCCTCTTTTAAAATCCCACACATTTAAAATGACGTATGTGTTTAATCGTTAGTTTTAGGGAAAGGGGGGCCCCAGGGAGACTCAAATGGTTTGGAATCTTAAAGACTGCAGTGTTAAAGAGTTTGTAGCAACTTAAACTTTAAAAAGATAGTTTCCTTTCTTGCAAAGAGTTAAATGAGAGGATCAGTTCCACTCTCATGTCTGCGAATATCCACTCAGACAGGCAGCGCTCTGATAGGCCAGAAGTCGGTTAGATTGCATTCCCGAGTGCCTATCCTGTCCTGGGTAGCCCGGATGTCGTCTCTGTTGTTGCTTGAATTTTTACATCTCAATCCGACCAATCGGATTTGAGCAAACTGAATGTATTGTTTTGAAATTCTGAAACTTTAATTATTGGATCTGAATTTGTGACCATCGGAGAATTTTTAAAGTAGAAAATTTTACATTTTAGTTTCAAACAGGTGAATACAAAAGAAATGCATTCAGATACATAGTTTCTAAGTAAAATATTTCATTTTTAAGTATTCAGTGGCAGTTAAAGTTCAAATAGTTTTTTCTCTTATTTGCTTCCATACACAGTCTAAGATATAGACAATGCTTTAAAGCAATCTGAAGCAATTTAAGGAAACTTGGTTGATCTTTATTCCCTGCATTCTCATTGGCTGTAACGGCGTGCCACTCACCGCCGTCGTCCAGTCAGAGAGCTGGAGCCGGTGAAGGAGCGGCTCCTGTTGACCAAACCTCCATCTGAGGGCGAGTCGAATCTCAGCTTCACCGACATCCTGAAGACAGAGAGAAGAATTATGGAAGATTTTAATCATGCATCTGTTGGGTGTTGCAAGCAAACATACATATGGATGTATATGGACTACCTCTGAGATGATACAGGTTCCTCTCTCTCTCTCTCTCTTTCTACCTTCCTCTCTTTGTCTCTCTGCCTTCAGTTTCCAATACCTTGAATGAATAATGCCTGAACCCAATTAATTGTTCTCTATTTGATGAACAGCTGCTGAAGTTCAACACAAGAATGTCCAAAGATTTTTTTGGCAAATATAACAAAGGAGTTTTAACAAAGTGTTGATTTTAGTTGTGGCCAACTGCCTCTTCAACTTCATCTGCATGAAGTACGACTTCTTTATGACGGTGAATGGAAAAGACAACAATATATGGCCCAAGTAAAAAACAAAGTCATTCAGTGATGAAGACCAGGTGATGTGTAAATAAATCCTACCCTGTCTTTCATACACAGGTACACACACTCCACATAAAAAATGCTGTGTGAAAGTAAACAATACCAATATGCTCCCCCACACACGGCCTGGAGGCCATCTGTTCCCAGTCTCTAATGTGGTTCCTGTGAATTTATTTTTCGTCTATGACGATCAGCTGTTTTTCTTCTAAAGGAGCTGCTAAAGCCTTTTGTAATCGTCATTAACAAATACATCTAATGTGGAAAAAGATCCTCCAGAGACAGTCTGCAGATGATGTCTGGCTGAACAGCGTGATTCCCGGAATGACGTGTGGACTAGCCAGACCATTTTTTCTGATTATTTTGGCCTTTGTGTTTCCTTTCCTTTCCTTTTTCCTTTCTTTAATTAAAACATCTGCAAGTCTTCCTCGTGTTAAAATTTGACCTGGTTCTGTGGTCAAAACAAGCTGAAACAAGGTCATCTGCCCCTGTGACAGGGATTTAAACCAATAGCAGGAGCAGAAACCTGCGGCCAGGGTAAGGAGTTCAGAGTAACCCAGTTTGGAGTCCTGACCAAGATTGTAAAACACACTCAGGTCCTGATGCCAGAACCAACAGAGTCCCATAGCAACCAGACATACAGTACAGGGACAGGGATGGAGAAACCAGGTCCGATGGCTTTAACCCAGAGTCAAGAGCTTACACTGTGCACACACACACACACACGCAAACACACACACAAACTTGGCTTTTCCTTGTTTTGACTCTGTAATGATCAGAGTTCCTTCCCTCAGTCACAGTGATGGAAGATTCGGGGGGGGGGTTCTTGAATCCTACATCAGCCTACATTACCCTGGTTATTACAAGGCTTCTTACCAAATAAATCAATAATTTTGACACAGAATATTGAAAAACTATTGTATTGCTTTTGCTTAAGAAAATAGCTCCATTTCTACTTTGTTTTCTCCCGGAAGAAAAAAAATCAAGTGTCTTTTGTTTTTAAGGTATAATCATTGTTTATATGTCTTTATTACCTGCCTTTTAAATTTGAAATCTTGTTATAGTGAGGATGCTGTGTCCAGTGGAGCAATGCCTCCCCTGCTGCCAAACAAGTCCATCTTGGTCTCAGCACTGTTTTTATGGGGGTACATGTCAACCCCAACCTTGTTCTAGCATCACTCCTCTCCCTCAGTTAGTTCTCTGTGTGTGTAAGTGTCCGTCCTCGCAGGCAGACTATACTCTAGTGCGTCCACAGGGTGACATTTTGGTTACTAGTAAAATATCTCACCCACGTTTGAATAGATTATCGTTAAATGTGGTTCAGACATTCACGGCCCCCCCGAGCCCTGTCTCCTAAAAATGTAATTCCCATACAGCCAAACTGCATTATCCATCAGGCAATGTTTTTAGGGACTACGATAATAAGTGAGAATGCAGTTTAGTTGTTGGGAGTTAGTTATTTTTTTGGATAACTCTAATAACTATTTTGATGTTCTGACATGTTTGTTTTTCCCCAATAAATGACACTGCCGTCAGCCTCGGCTGGACCTGTGTTCAGGGCTAATAAGCAAATGTTAACATGCTAAACTAAGATGTGGGTGTGTGGGGAACCACATTGTTCAAATAGTTCCACCATGCAGAGATGTGTTTGCTGTTACTGCATCTGTGTAGAAGACGTTGCATTCAAATCTAGCATTTCCTAATGTAAGCCTCCTGCTTTGTAACTGTATCGGCTTTGAGAAGTGCACAACGTGGAGGAATCAGCTGAGTTGCATTCAGCTGAGAGCAGCAGAATAACACAGTTCTGCACATAAGCAGCTGTAACAAACTATGGCGAGAATGTCCAACACGTCCCACAATCAAACAGGCACACAGAGTCTCTCTGCTGACACAGATGGACATCCCTCTCCACCTGTCTGCTCGGTCCCAGGCTCTGCTCGGATATACAGCGTCTTCCAACAAAGAAGCTGCAGTTTGCAGCTGTCTCTGTCAGTCCCATCAGTCAATTGTCTTGTTTTACTCTCACCAACCGAGACACATGTTGTCCTAGTAGCTACATACTCAGACATGTACATTTACTCAAGTGCTTTACTTTAGTACAATTTGGACGTGTTTTTAATTGAGTATTTCAATGTTGTGTTACTTTATAGCATCAGTAATATTATTTCGATATAGATAGATAAATAGATAGAAAGATAGATAGATAGATAGATAGATAGATAGATAGATGATAGATAGATAGATGGTAGAGAGATAGATAGGAATTACCAGTCAGGAGACCAATAATGAAAACAAGAAGAATACACTGTAGTAGACTGAACGTGCACCAGATCCTGAACATGTGGAATTCTCCATAATGAAAACAGAGACCTTCACTGTTTACACTGAGACAGAGAGACGGCAGGAAAATGAGAAATAGAGCAGAAACAGAGGGATAAGTTACATTTGACTGCAGGGAGAAAGAGCAATAAATGAGAAAGACGACCCAATCAAAGACATAGTGATCTTCTAAGCTGCAAAGGTTACACAGAAAGTCTCACACTGTTGTCTTAAAGTTAAATACGAGCCTTTCTTTCAGATATTTGTCTCGACATGATTTTAATGAAGGAACTACAACTGCTTACATATATAAACTACGGTGACCAAAAGTGGGTTTTATTGCAGTTTGACAAAACTTTGTGAAGTGTGAGTGATGCCAGATTACATTCTTTCTAATCATGTTTTACACCACTTACTAGGCTTGTCTCCTCATTGTATCCAACTTGTTATACTTACTATGGACATTTTGCTCATTTATATATATAGTATATCTTTTTCACTGCTGTTTTCCTTCACAGTGGCCCCAGACCAGCTGATTTCACTGCTGATTAATTAGCTGCGGCTGGATGGAGGTGTGCGGCCCACAGACTGCAGCTGGTGTTGCAGCTTCTTGTTTCACTGGGATTGAAGATGATTGAGAACTACTCGTTTAAACGCAACTGAGAACATGTGAAAAAGATATATTAAAACTGTGAAGAAATGGTCTAATTACAAGTTCTACTGATGTACAAAAGAAGAAAAAAAATACAAATCTGGAATGTGATGCGAATGTGAAAGGAGAGAGGCAAATTCCTCGAGTGGTAGAGAGTTCATGGGGGGATGAGGGTGTGTGTGTGTGTGTGTGTGTGTGTGTGTGTGTGTGTGTGTGTGTGCGTGTGTGTGTGTGCGTGTGTGTGTGTGTGTGTGTGCGTACGCACGTTTTGAGGGGTGTCTGGAGGAAAGCTGGTTGGAGAGAGATCTGTTCTTAAAAATTAGCCTTGACCTGCAAGTGATTTACGAGGTCCCATGTGGTGAAGAGGTCGGAGGTTGGGGCCTCTTTCACTGTATGTTTGTGTGTGTGTGTGTGTGTGTGTGTGTGTGTGAGTGTGTGTGTGGCAGACCCTTACAAGGGGCCTGTACATCATCTGTAGCCATCGCCTC
This sequence comes from Etheostoma spectabile, assembly GCF_008692095.1. Classification (NCBI taxonomy): domain Eukaryota; kingdom Metazoa; phylum Chordata; class Actinopteri; order Perciformes; family Percidae; genus Etheostoma; species Etheostoma spectabile. Next base: position 32,993,838 of record NC_045736.1, on the reverse strand, counting down.
ACACACACACACACACATCCATGTACTAGTCGAACATGAGGACTTGATTCCCCCCCGTCCTCCCTCGTAGGCTGTGGTGGTGTGAGTGTGGGGGGGTTTTAGATGATGTGGTCTCATCGGTAACCACTCTCCTTCCGCTCGCCTCATTTCCACGTCCACGTTCGCCTGGTTTCACTCGGTAGTGATCACTTCCTTAACTCAGTTGCAGTGATCAAACAGCCTTCAAACAGACAGTGATGGCAGCTTTACACCCCCAGAAATGGTTTTCACCATAATTCATCATAATAATTCTCTGTTTAAGGATTCTTCATTCACCATGGAGGCAAAAAAAAGGGTAAAGTATCCTTTTAAACAACAGAGTGATCCAAAGACCTGCAGTATCTCCACAGATAGGTCTGGCTGCACCGCTTATCATTCTGGGATAAGGGGGACATGCTCAGACCTGTTTGTATTTCTTTAAACCAATCACAGCTGTCCTTGTCGGCGCTAAGCTAAAGTGCTCCTTGCAAAATGGCTAACGGAGACATGACATCATGTCAGGCTTTCTCCCAGCAGAGTACATCTGCAGAGCCAAACTAAAAGAACTCAGATAGTCATAAGTCATAAGATTAACTTTTTAATAGTTTTAATAGTTGAACTAGTTTGTGTGTGTGTGTGTATGTGTGTGTGTGTGTGTGTGTGTGTGTGTGTGTGTGTGTGTGTGTGTGTGTGTGTGTGTGTGTGTGTGTGTGTGTGTGTGTGTGTGTGTGTGTGTGTGTGTGTGTGTGTGTGTGTGCAACCTGACCATTTGAAACTGCTTTAGTCTCTGTTGTATCCACAGAAACATCAAAACAAGACTGAGGAACATTCTGTATCTGGAGTCTCTGGCTTCCTGTGTGTGTTGTGTGTGGTGGTGTGTGTGTGTGTGTGTGTGTGTGTGTGTGTGTGTTTCTGGGGTCCTGTTTCCCCCTTCTGTAACCCCCTACTCGTTCCTCCTGCATCTCCCTGTTAGTGGGAACATGTTTTTCGTTATCTTTTCATCTGTCCCTCTTGTTGGTGTTTTTGTCTCTCTATCCTTTTCTCCCCCTTCTTATTTTTGTTTTTCTGCCTCTGCCTCCCCCGCTCCCTCTTCTCTTTTTCTCTGGCTTACAGCTCATCTGTGATCATTAGGAGACAGCTTTAATTACTCTGAGTGCTCCCCCGGGAGTTTGCCAATTTCCAAGTAAACAGAATTCATAAAACATCTTTTATTGTATTAAGAGCAGCAAACGAACAAATCTCTCTCTGTAGCGTGTCATAAATCACTGGATCAAAGAGATTTGTGTGGATGTGTGTGAAATATGTGTGAAAGAGAGAAGACACTTGAAATGAGCTTTTCTTAACTTAAAACGTTGGTTCATTTTGAAGTTGTCCAGTTTTAGATAATCTCTGACACTGTGGCTCACTGCCAGCTGAAACATGATTGGCTTATTTTCTGGTGTTGAGGGGGGGGGGGGGGGGGGGGGGGGGGGGGGGGTCAGAGGTCACAGACTCATGTCTCATGACTCATGTCCCCCCTGGGTGAAGAACTATGCGGTTCTGGATGGAAACACACACATACCTAAGTCCTCAAAAGATACAAACATCTCCAACACACACACACACACACACACAACCCTGCACACACACTTACGTAGTTGTAAAGTATATGTATAGTTTCATTTAAATAAGCAGAAGTATTCTCAGCAATATGAATTACTCAGTTCTAAATCTTCCTTTTAAGTTTTACAAAGTCTTTTCAGTTGCTATCAAGGACCCCGAACATTTTTAGAAAATGTTCGGGGTCTGCTCTCTGCTGGGGTTTGCTCGTTACTTCTTTAAAAAAGGGTTACAGGAACCCACTACACTGATTATAAATGCAACATTTGGTTCAGATTAACCCCGTCAGACTACTCTGCTCCTCTTATGAAATTAACTTTTTGTATTACACATTGTAGTTTGTTCCTCATCAGGCGACAAAGCAAAGATTCTCTGTATCAAAGAAGTATATAAAAACTCCAACACTTATGTATAGCTTTCATTTTTGTATTGTGTTTCTGCAGCTAGTTTATTTTTATTTTTAACGTTGTTAGATATCTTTTGCTGTGGCTTTCCCCACATGTTGCTGTGGATATCACTGTCATTTGATATAGAGTATTTAATTGATGGTTCTGATGATGTTGCTTATTCTAGGAAGAACTCACATGAACGCACTGGTAGCTTGATGGGAAAACCCAGACTTAACTGAGCCAGTGGATGACCAGATCCAGAACTAATGCAGACTCCAACCCAAAGAGAGACTAAGCTGAACTTGCTTCGGGGTCAAGGCCTCTACACTGTAGGAAGGAAAATCCAGGCAGCTGCAGCAAGTCGTTCATGAAGACATTTTATAAGATGAGGGTTGGCTATAAACGCTTATGTCAAGGGTGTGGACGGACTACTTTTTTTCTTCCTCTGTTTCCAGAGTAATGTTACATCACCGCCTTCTACTGTTGATCTTTCTTCTTAACCAAGACGTTTAATGGAAACGCCTCAAAGTGTGATGCTTAAGTGTGTTTGTGTTAGAGAGAACTAAGTGAAACTGGGACATCAACATGCCCCAGGGTATAAAGGTCGAGGATGAAGGGGGGATCCTTATATAATCCTAAATCCTAATATATAATATGGTTTTGTATGAACTAGGACACAGTAGCTTCTTATTGCATAAGGGGTGCAAGTGTAGAGAAGAGAAACTAAAATATCAGTAGTAGTGATGAAGATCTTTTTGAATGTTCAAACCAATAAGTCCTCCAAACCATACTGGGTCATAGGTTGGGTATTCATGCAGAAATTATGAATTACAACTGACCTATACAAATAAAATAACAGGAAACGGTTAGTTATTAGAATTTTTTAAAATGACACTTTGCTTTTTAGTTTCCTGGCTGGGGAAAGGCAGCCAGACAGTTCCAACCACACCTGTATGTAAGACACTATGAATACAGGGAAAACATTCAGAACTTCCACAGGAAATATTGTTAAAAAAGAGAAGAAAAAAAAGATTAGGTCAGAGATTAGAAGAGAGTGTGAGAGACAAGTCGTTCTCTGCGGTTGTCATTTCTTTGGCTTCATGTTTCACATGTCCTCTCCTTTTTCCATCTCCTCTGCCTCTCTTTCTCCCTCCTGTCTCCATCACTCTCCCTGTTCACCTCCTCCTTTCCCCCAGACCTCCCTCTCTCCTCTCTCCCTGCCTATCGTCCCCCCCCCGCTGCGTGTTGTGTTCTGTATTGATATCCAGGGTTCCTGTGTGTTTAGGCCGAGCCAGAGCAAAGATTAAAAGACTCTGAAGTAACTTCATCTCTTAAATCTATTGACATAAACTCTTCACACACAGTGTACATCTTTATTTTCCTGGGGAGCTACAAACATCTGGGTTCAACACACACACACGCCACACGCACACGCACACGCACCCGCCACACACACACAAACACAAACTTCTCTTAAGTCCTCAAAAGATACAAACATCTGTACACACACAATGCTGCACAAACACTTAGATGTTCACATGCATCTCTACTAAAGATGAAAAACATCTGCCTACACACACACACACACACACACACACACACTCACGGTGACTGTCCACATCTGTGTGCACTGGCGAGTTGATGACCTATAATCCTTATCTGATTATGTTCATCAATAAACAGCTGAGTGTGGAGTTATGTGAGCAATGTCCATGATAACTCTGGATCATCCAGATGTGGATTACACTTCAAATCCAGGCTGTTTATGTTTATGTCATTGGACAGAAAGGGATTTACTGTGAAGTGATGGGGGGGGGGTCAGGAAATCAAGTCAAACTGGGCTCTGTCCTCATGAGGAAATACCTTCCTGACGTTAGTGAGACAGCCAAACTGTGGCGATGTCGGGCTCAGATCCTGGTGGTGTCACTTCATCTTCACCAAACACACTGAAATAATAAGGCAGAAAGATAATACTGCTTGGTTTTGTTGGTGAAACAAGTTGCCAGTTTTTAGGTAAACTAATAGTTAAATACAACAGCTGTGCAATGCGTCCTCCAAGGTTCCAATGTAGAGTCTGTCGCGTTGTTAGTTCAACCTTCATGGTCAGTTTGGAGGCTGTTGAAATGTTTTGTTATACTAACAGTTGTTTCTATTATTTTGTCCCCCAATCTCTATCAATGGGGGTGGACTAAATAACAGAAACACCTCAATATAAGTCAATATAACATTTAGAAATCTAGAAATCTAACCGCTGTAGCTTCCTCGCCCGCCGTTTCCAACACTTGCAAATACGTTGGTGGTCCCGTAGTTTCCGCTACGTAGCGACCGACCGTTGAGGGCGAGTAGCGTCCAGCATTTTGAGTGCAGCATCCGGGTACCCATGGTGCACTGCATTTGGCCACACAAGTGTACAGAAGTACACAATTTGAAACACAGCACACGTCTTGACGCGGACCTGAGACCTGAGACCTGTGACCGTAAAACTAGGTACCAACTGTCTATGACAGTGTAATTTGGACCTAATGAAGACCTTTTGACAGATAAAGTCAAGTCCATTTTATTTCTATAGCCCATGAAGCCCAATATCACTAGCTTCAAGGGGCTTTAAATCCTGAAGAGCCTACTGCACCCCCTGTCCTAAGAGCCTGTACACAGATCAGAAGAAAAACTTAAGAAAGAAAATCGGGGTGGGGGGGAAATTCATGTTTCAGAACAGACACACAGCAACACTGTAGTACATACTGTATACTGAGGATGACATTACAGATAGTTAGTAAAGCAGGTGGGAGTCTGTTTACATCCACTGGGCTGTCTTTTTCCCAACTGAGTCGGATCTAAATCCAATATGGACGCCGTGTGTGTCTCCACATGCTTTACTAATCTGTCTCCCTCTGAAGCACATTCATTTATGATCCATTTCTCTCCATGTCTGAGACTTTCTACAGCTTTTTTATTTTCATAGCTGAGAGGATAAAGAGGAAATCCCCATTTTAATTTCTCTCTTCATCCGTCTCTCATTGTCCTGTGTGTGTCTCCGTAGAGACAGACAGAGACATCACTCTGTCCGTGCAACTCTTTCCCTTCCTCTCTCCTACATGTCTCTCTCATGTGAGCGACACAGGGAGGAAGAGGGGGAGGAGGAGAGAAGTTCTGGGTTTGTAATCATACCAACTCTCCACGGTCTTCCCCTTGATCAGACCTGCTGTCAACACTACTTAAACTGAGCCCTGAACACAGGACACACACACACACACACACACACACTTTATAGTCCTGTGTGTTTGTGTGTTAATGTGAATGCACTGTGTAGTTTAACAGACAGATTTTGTCCTTACAAATGTCTTTATATTGGGAGGTAAAGATACAGTTCACTCAACTCACGGTTCTATACAATTCAGGATTTTAAGTCAAGGTTCGATTTTCTTATGATTTCTTTTACAGAATGAGCTGCAGACAAAAGACTGAGAAATATTCCTTTAGTTATTTAAACTGTGCAAACCAACAGATGTGTCCAAGGTGCAAGTGAAATTGTAATATCTTGAAAACCCAAATTAAATAAGAATTACTAATTAGATTTTTAAAACTAATCCCACCTTAAAATAACTAAATAAATTGAAAAAAAAAACTTCCAGTTAGTGACGTCTGAAGTCAAACATGAAATCAATAATAGATTACACCCTAAACCGTCTAAAAATTGCTTTTTTAACCATTTCACAATGCATCCCTACTCAATGCAGCTGAATCTATGCAGCTTTCTAATCTATAACATTTTACTGCTTTAGGATATTGTAAGAACCTCAACTTCATAAAATTAGTAAATTTTGTGTGTGTGTGTTTGTGTGTGTGTGTGTGTG